>NW_026611781.1:0-166171 GCF_023638135.1 Falco biarmicus
TGTTTGGAACATTCTGTCACCAGCCGAGTCCAAAATTCAGCTGTTCCCCATTTCTAGCCCAGGAAGCAGGTATGAACAAGTTTTGTGGTGCCTTTCTCTTGCCTACCGGGGTAGTGTAAAAACTACCAACAGAACTCGTTTCTGGCACCTTCCCCGGTGGAGGTGTGCATGGGGTGTGTTTGGAACATTTTGTCACCAGCCGAGTCCAAAATTCAGCTGTTCCCCATCTCTAGCCCAGGAAGCAGGTAGAACCGGTTTTGTGGTGCCTTTCAGCTGCCAACCGGGGTAGTGTAAAAACTACCAACAGAACTCGTTTCTGGCACCTTCCCCGGTGGAGTTGTGCATGGGGTGTGTTTGGAACATTCTGTCACCAGCAGAGTCCAAAATTCAGCCGTTCCCCATCTCAGCCCAGGAAGCAGATAGAACCGGTTTTGTGGTGCCTTTCAGCTGCCTACCGGGGTAGTGTAAAAACTACCAACAGAACTCGTTTCTGGCACCTTCCCCGGTGGAGTTGTGCATGGGGTGTGTTTGGAACATTTTGTCACCAGCCGAGTCCAAAATTCAGCTGTTCCCCATCTCAGCCCAGAAAGCAGGTAGAACAAGTTTTGTGGTGCCTTTCAGCTGCCAACCGGGGTAGTTTAAATCTACCAACAGAACTCGTTTCTGGCACCTTCCCCGGAGGAGTTGTGCATGGGGTGTGTTTGGAACATTTTGTCACCAGCCGAGTCCAAAACTCATTGATTCCCCATCTCAGCCCAGAAAGCAGGTAGAACAAGTTTTGTGGTGCCTTTCTCTTGCCTACCGGGGTACTGTAAAAACTACAAACAGAACTCATTTCTGGCACCTTCCCCGGTGGAGTTGTGCATGGGGTGTGTTTGGAACATTTTGTCACCAGCCGAGTCCAAAATGCAGCCGTTCCCCATCTCAGCCCAGAAAGCAGGTAGAACAAGTTTTGTGGTGCCTTTCAGCTGCCTACCGGGGTAGTTTAAATCTACCAACAGAACTCGTTTCTGGCACCTTCCCCGGAGGAGTTGTGCATGGGGTGTGTTTGGAACATTTTGTCAGCAGCCGAGTCCAAAACTCATTGATTCCCCATCTCAGCCCAGAAAGCAGGTAGAACAAGTTTTGTGGTGCCTTTCTCTTGCCTACCGGGGTACTGTAAAAACTACAAACAGAACTCATTTCTGGCACCTTCCCCGGTGGAGGTGTGCATGGGGTGTGTTTGGAACATTTTGTCACCAGCCGAGTCCAAAATTCAGCCGTTCCCCATCTCAGCCCAGAAAGCAGGTAGAACAAGTTTTGTGGTGCCTTTCAGCTGCCTACCGGGGTAGTGTAGAAACTACCAACAGAACTCGTTTCTGGCACCTTCCCCGGTGGAGGTGTGCATGGGGTGTGTTTGGAACATTTTGTCAACAGCCGAGTCCAAAACTCAGCGATTCCCCATCTCAGCCCAGAAAGCAGGTAGAACAAGTTTTGTGGTGCCTTTCAGCTGCCTACCGGGGTAGTGTAGAAACTACCAACAGAACTCGTTTCTGGCACCTTCCCCGGTGGAGTTGTGCATGGGGTGTGTTTGGAACATTTTGTCACCAGCCGAGTCCAAAACTCAGCGATTCCCCATCTCAGCCCAGAAAGCAGGTAGAACCAGTTTTGTGGTGCCTTTCAGCTGCCTACCGGGGTAGTGTAAAAACTACCAACAGAACTCGTTTCTGGCACCTTCCCCGGTGGAGGTGTGCATGGGGTGTGTTTGGAACATTCTGTCACCAGCCGAGTCCAAAATTCAGCTGTTCCCCATTTCTAGCCCAGGAAGCAGGTAGAACCGGTTTTGTGGTGCCTTTCAGCTGCCAACCGGGGTAGTGTAAAAACTACCAACAGAACTCGTTTTTGGCACCTTCCTCGGTGGAGTTGTGCATGGGGTGTGTTTGGAACATTTTGTCACCAGCCGAGTCCAAAATTCAGCCGTTCCCCATCTCAGCCCAGAAAGCAGGTATGAACAAGTTTTGTGGTGCCTTTCTCTTGCCTACCGGGGTAGTGTAAAAACTACCAACAGAACTCGTTTCTGGCACCTTCCCCGGTGGAGGTGTGCATGGGGTGTGTTTGGAACATTCTGTCACCAGCCGAGTCCAAAATTCAGCTGTTCCCCATCTCTAGCCCAGGAAGCAGGTAGAACCGGTTTTGTGGTGCCTTTCAGCTGCCAACCGGGGTAGTGTAAAAACTACCAACAGAACTCGTTTCTGGCACCTTCCCCGGTGGAGTTGTGCATGGGGTGTGTTTGGAACATTCTGTCACCAGCAGAGTCCAAAATTCAGCCGTTCCCCATCTCAGCCCAGGAAGCAGATAGAACCGGTTTTGTGGTGCCTTTCAGCTGCCTACCGGGGTAGTGTAAAAACTACCAACAGAACTCGTTTCTGGCACCTTCCCCGGTGGAGTTGTGCATGGGGTGTGTTTGGAACATTTTGTCACCAGCCGAGTCCAAAATTCAGCTGTTCCCCATCTCAGCCCAGAAAGCAGGTAGAACAAGTTTTGTGGTGCCTTTCAGCTGCCAACCGGGGTAGTTTAAATCTACCAACAGAACTCGTTTCTGGCACCTTCCCCGGAGGAGTTGTGCATGGGGTGTGTTTGGAACATTTTGTCACCAGCCGAGTCCAAAACTCATTGATTCCCCATCTCAGCCCAGAAAGCAGGTAGAACAAGTTTTGTGGTGCCTTTCTCTTGCCTACCGGGGTACTGTAAAAACTACAAACAGAACTCATTTCTGGCACCTTCCCCGGTGGAGGTGTGCATGGGGTGTGTTTGGAACATTTTGTCACCAGCCGAGTCCAAAATGCAGCCGTTCCCCATCTCAGCCCAGAAAGCAGGTAGAACAAGTTTTGTGGTGCCTTTCAGCTGCCTACCGGGGTAGTGTAGAAACTACCAACAGAACTCGTTTCTGGCACCTTCCCCGGTGGAGTTGTGCATGGGGTGTGTTTGGAACATTTTGTCACCAGCCGAGTCCAAAACTCAGCGATTCCCCATCTCAGCCCAGAAAGCAGGTAGAACAAGTTTTGTGGTGCCTTTCAGCTGCCTACCGGGGTAGTGTAGAAACTACCAACAGAACTCCTTCTGGCACCTTCCCCGGTGGAGTTGTGCATGGGGTGTGTTTGGAACATTTTGTCACCAGCCGAGTCCAAAACTCAGCGATTCCCCATCTCAGCCCAGAAAGCAGGTAGAACAAGTTTTGTGGTGCCTTTCAGCTGCCTACCGGGGTACTGTAAAAACTACCAACAGACTCGATTTTGGCACCTTCCTCGGTGGAGTTGTGCATGGGCTGTGTTTGGAACATTCTGTCACCAGCCGAGTCCAAAATTCAGCTGTTCCCCATCTCTAGCCCAGGAAGCAGGTAGAACCGGTTTTGTGGTGCCTTTCTCGTGCCTACCGGGGTAGTGTAAAAACTACCAACAGAACTCGTTTCTGGCACCTTCCCCGGTGGAGTTGTGCATGGGGTGTGTTTGGAACATTTTGTCACCAGCAGAGTCCAAAATTCAGCCGTTCCCCATCTCAGCCCAGGAAGCAGATAGAACCGGTTTTGTGGTGCCTTTCAGCTGCCTACCGGGGTAGTGTAAAAACTACCAACAGAACTCGTTTCTGGCACCTTCCCCGGTGGAGTTGTGCATGGGGTGTGTTTGGAACATTTTGTCACCAGCCGAGTCCAAAATTCAGCCGTTCCCCATCTCAGCCCAGAAAGCAGGTAGAACAAGTTTTGTGGTGCCTTTCAGCTGCCTACCGGGGTAGTGTAAAAACTACCAACAGAACTCGTTTCTGGCACCTTTGCCGGTGGAGTTGTGCATGGGGTGTGTTTGGAACATTTTGTCACCAGCCGAGTCCAAAATTCAGCCGTTCCCCATCTCAGCCCAGAAAGCAGGTAGAACAAGTTTTGTGGTGCCTTTCAGCTGCCTACCGGGGTAGTGTAAAAACTACCAACAGAACTCGTTTCTGGCACCTTCCCCGGTGGAGTTGTGCATGGGGTGTGTTTGGAACATTCTGTCACCAGCCGAGTCCAAAATTCAGCTGTTCCCCATCTCTAGCCCAGGAAGCAGGTAGAACCGGTTTTGTGGTGCCTTTCAGCTGCCAACCGGGGTAGTGTAAAAACTACCAACAGAACTTGTTTCTGGCACCTTCCCCGGTGGAGTTGTGCATGGGGTGTGTTTGGAACATTCTGTCACCAGCCGAGTCCAAAATTCAGCCGTTCCCCATCTCAGCCCAGGAAGCAGGAATGAACAAGTTTTGTGGTGCCTTTCAGCTGCCTACCGGGGTAGTGTAAAAACTACCAACAGAACTCGTTTCTGGCACCTTCCTCGGTGGAGTTGTGCATGGGGTGTGTTTGGAACATTCTGTCACCAGCCGAGTCCAAAATTCAGCTGTTCCCCATCTCTAGCCCAGGAAGCAGGTAGAACCGGTTTTGTGGTGCCTTTCAGCTGCCAACCGGGGTAGTGTAAAAACTACCAACAGAACTTGTTTCTGGCACCTTCCCCGGTGGAGTTGTGCATGGGGTGTGTTTGGAACATTCTGTCACCAGCCGAGTCCAAAATTCAGCCGTTCCCCATCTCAGCCCAGAAAGCAGGTATGAACAAGTTTTGTGGTGCCTTTCTCTTTCCTACCGGGGTAGTGTAAAAACTACCAACAGAACTCGTTTCTGGCACCTTCCTCGGTGGAGTTGTGCATGGGGTGTGTTTGGAACATTCTGTCACCAGCCGAGTCCAAAATTCAGCTGTTCCCCATCTCTAGCCCAGGAAGCAGGTAGAACCGGTTTTGTGGTGCCTTTCAGCTGCCAACCGGGGTAGTGTAAAAACTACCAACAGAACTCATTTCTGGCACCTTCCCCGGTGGAGTTGTGCATGGGGTGTGTTTGGAACATTCTGTCACCAGCCGAGTCCAAAATTCAGCCGTTCCCCATCTCAGCCCAGAAAGCAGGTAGAACCGGTTTTGTGGTGCCTTTCAGCTGCCTACCGGGGTAGTGTAAAAACTACCAACAGAACTCGTTTCTGGCACCTTCCCCGGTGGAGTTGTGCATGGGGTGTGTTTGGAACATTTTGTCACCAGCCGAGTCCAAAATTCAGCCGTTCCCCATCTCAGCCCAGAAAGCAGGTAGAACCGGTTTTGTGGTGCCTTTCAGCTGCCTACCGGGGTAGTGTAAAAACTACCAACAGAACTCGTTTCTGGCACCTTCCCCGGTGGAGTTGTGCATGGGGTGTGTTTGGAACATTTTGTCAACAGCCGAGTCCAAAACTCAGCGATTCCCCATCTCAGCCCAGAAAGCAGGTAGAACAAGTTTTGTGGTGCCTTTCAGCTGCCTACCGGGGTACTGTAAAAACTACCAACAGAACTCATTTCTGGCACCTTCCCCGGTGGAGTTGTGCATGGGGTGTGTTTGGAACATTCTGTCACCAGCAGAGTCCAAAATTCAGCCGTTCCCCATCTCAGCCCAGGAAGCAGATAGAACCGGTTTTGTGGTGCCTTTCAGCTGCCTACCGGGGTAGTGTAAAAACTACCAACAGAACTCGTTTCTGGCACCTTCCCCGGTGGAGTTGTGCATGGGGTGTGTTTGGAACATTTTGTCACCAGCCGAGTCCAAAATTCAGCCGTTCCCCATCTCAGCCCAGAAAGCAGGTAGAACAAGTTTTGTGGTGCCTTTCAGCTGCCTACCGGGGTACTGTAAAAACTACCAACAGACTCGATTTTGGCACCTTCCTCGGTGGAGTTGTGCATGGGGTGTGTTTGGAACATTTTGTCACCAGCCGAGTCCAAAATTCAGCCGTTCCCCATCTCAGCCCAGAAAGCAGGTAGAACAAGTTTTGTGGTGCCTTTCAGCTGCCTACCGGGGTAGTGTAAAAACTACCAACAGAACTCGTTTCTGGCACCTTCCCCGGTGGAGTTGTGCATGGGGTGTGTTTGGAACATTTTGTCACCAGCCGAGTCCAAAATTCAGCTGTTCCCCATCTCTAGCCCAGGAAGCAGGTAGAACCGGTTTTGTGGTGCCTTTCAGCTGCCAACCGGGGTAGTGTAAAAACTACCAACAGAACTCGTTTCTGGCACCTTCCCCGGTGGAGTTGTGCATGGGGTGTGTTTGGAACATTTTGTCACCAGCCGAGTCCAAAATTCAGCCGTTCCCCATCTCAGCCCAGAAAGCAGGTATGAACAAGTTTTGTGGTGCCTTTCAGCTGCCTACCGGGGTAGTGTAAAAACTACCAACAGAACTCGTTTCTGGCACCTTCCTCGGTGGAGTTGTGCATGGGGTGTGTTTGGAACATTCTGTCACCAGCCGAGTCCAAAATTCAGCTGTTCCCCATCTCTAGCCCAGGAAGCAGGTAGAACCGGTTTTGTGGTGCCTTTCAGCTGCCTACCGGGGTAGTGTAAAAACTACCAACAGAACTCATTTCTGGCACCTTCCCCGGTGGAGTTGTGCATGGGGTGTGTTTGGAACATTCTGTCACCAGCCGAGTCCAAAACTCAGCGATTCCCCATCACAGCCCAGGAAGCAGATAGAACCGGTTTTGTGGTGCCTTTCAGCTGCCTACCGGGGTAGTGTAAAAACTACCAACAGAACTTGTTTCTGGCACCTTCCCCGGTGGAGTTGTGCATGGGGTGTGTTTGGAACATTCTGTCACCAGCCGAGTCCAAAATTCAGCCGTTCCCCATCTCAGCCCAGAAAGCAGGTATGAACAAGTTTTGTGGTGCCTTTCTCTTTCCTACCGGGGTAGTGTAAAAACTACCAACAGAACTCGTTTCTGGCACCTTCCCCGGTGGAGTTGTGCATGGGGTGTGTTTGGAACATTTTGTCACCAGCCGAGTCCAAAATTCAGCTGTTCCCCATCTCAGCCCAGAAAGCAGGTAGAACAAGTTTTGTGGTGCCTTTCAGCTGCCAACCGGGGTAGTTTAAATCTACCAACAGAACTCGTTTCTGGCACCTTCCCCGGAGGAGTTGTGCATGGGGTGTGTTTGGAACATTTTGTCACCAGCCGAGTCCAAAACTCATTGATTCCCCATCTCAGCCCAGAAAGCAGGTAGAACAAGTTTTGTGGTGCCTTTCTCTTGCCTACCGGGGTACTGTAAAAACTACAAACAGAACTCATTTCTGGCACCTTCCCCGGTGGAGGTGTGCATGGGGTGTGTTTGGAACATTTTGTCACCAGCCGAGTCCAAAATGCAGCCGTTCCCCATCTCAGCCCAGAAAGCAGGTAGAACAAGTTTTGTGGTGCCTTTCAGCTGCCTACCGGGGTAGTGTAGAAACTACCAACAGAACTCGTTTCTGGCACCTTCCCCGGTGGAGTTGTGCATGGGGTGTGTTTGGAACATTTTGTCACCAGCCGAGTCCAAAACTCAGCGATTCCCCATCTCAGCCCAGAAAGCAGGTAGAACAAGTTTTGTGGTGCCTTTCAGCTGCCTACCGGGGTAGTGTAGAAACTACCAACAGAACTCCTTCTGGCACCTTCCCCGGTGGAGTTGTGCATGGGGTGTGTTTGGAACATTTTGTCACCAGCCGAGTCCAAAACTCAGCGATTCCCCATCTCAGCCCAGAAAGCAGGTAGAACAAGTTTTGTGGTGCCTTTCAGCTGCCTACCGGGGTACTGTAAAAACTACCAACAGACTCGATTTTGGCACCTTCCTCGGTGGAGTTGTGCATGGGCTGTGTTTGGAACATTCTGTCACCAGCCGAGTCCAAAATTCAGCTGTTCCCCATCTCTAGCCCAGGAAGCAGGTAGAACCGGTTTTGTGGTGCCTTTCTCGTGCCTACCGGGGTAGTGTAAAAACTACCAACAGAACTCGTTTCTGGCACCTTCCCCGGTGGAGTTGTGCATGGGGTGTGTTTGGAACATTTTGTCACCAGCAGAGTCCAAAATTCAGCCGTTCCCCATCTCAGCCCAGGAAGCAGATAGAACCGGTTTTGTGGTGCCTTTCAGCTGCCTACCGGGGTAGTGTAAAAACTACCAACAGAACTCGTTTCTGGCACCTTCCCCGGTGGAGTTGTGCATGGGGTGTGTTTGGAACATTTTGTCACCAGCCGAGTCCAAAATTCAGCCGTTCCCCATCTCAGCCCAGAAAGCAGGTAGAACAAGTTTGGTGGTGCCTTTCAGCTGCCTACCGGGGTAGTGTAAAAACTACCAACAGAACTCGTTTCTGGCACCTTTGCCGGTGGAGTTGTGCATGGGGTGTGTTTGGAACATTTTGTCACCAGCCGAGTCCAAAATTCAGCCGTTCCCCATCTCAGCCCAGAAAGCAGGTAGAACAAGTTTTGTGGTGCCTTTCAGCTGCCTACCGGGGTAGTGTAAAAACTACCAACAGAACTCGTTTCTGGCACCTTCCCCGGTGGAGTTGTGCATGGGGTGTGTTTGGAACATTCTGTCACCAGCCGAGTCCAAAATTCAGCTGTTCCCCATCTCTAGCCCAGGAAGCAGGTAGAACCGGTTTTGTGGTGCCTTTCAGCTGCCAACCGGGGTAGTGTAAAAACTACCAACAGAACTTGTTTCTGGCACCTTCCCCGGTGGAGTTGTGCATGGGGTGTGTTTGGAACATTCTGTCACCAGCCGAGTCCAAAATTCAGCCGTTCCCCATCTCAGCCCAGGAAGCAGGAATGAACAAGTTTTGTGGTGCCTTTCAGCTGCCTACCGGGGTAGTGTAAAAACTACCAACAGAACTCGTTTCTGGCACCTTCCTCGGTGGAGTTGTGCATGGGGTGTGTTTGGAACATTCTGTCACCAGCCGAGTCCAAAATTCAGCTGTTCCCCATCTCTAGCCCAGGAAGCAGGTAGAACCGGTTTTGTGGTGCCTTTCAGCTGCCAACCGGGGTAGTGTAAAAACTACCAACAGAACTTGTTTCTGGCACCTTCCCCGGTGGAGTTGTGCATGGGGTGTGTTTGGAACATTCTGTCACCAGCCGAGTCCAAAATTCAGCCGTTCCCCATCTCAGCCCAGAAAGCAGGTATGAACAAGTTTTGTGGTGCCTTTCTCTTTCCTACCGGGGTAGTGTAAAAACTACCAACAGAACTCGTTTCTGGCACCTTCCTCGGTGGAGTTGTGCATGGGGTGTGTTTGGAACATTCTGTCACCAGCCGAGTCCAAAATTCAGCTGTTCCCCATCTCTAGCCCAGGAAGCAGGTAGAACCGGTTTTGTGGTGCCTTTCAGCTGCCAACCGGGGTAGTGTAAAAACTACCAACAGAACTCATTTCTGGCACCTTCCCCGGTGGAGTTGTGCATGGGGTGTGTTTGGAACATTCTGTCACCAGCCGAGTCCAAAATTCAGCCGTTCCCCATCTCAGCCCAGAAAGCAGGTAGAACCGGTTTTGTGGTGCCTTTCAGCTGCCTACCGGGGTAGTGTAAAAACTACCAACAGAACTCGTTTCTGGCACCTTCCCCGGTGGAGTTGTGCATGGGGTGTGTTTGGAACATTTTGTCACCAGCCGAGTCCAAAATTCAGCCGTTCCCCATCTCAGCCCAGAAAGCAGGTAGAACCGGTTTTGTGGTGCCTTTCAGCTGCCTACCGGGGTAGTGTAAAAACTACCAACAGAACTCGTTTCTGGCACCTTCCCCGGTGGAGTTGTGCATGGGGTGTGTTTGGAACATTTTGTCAACAGCCGAGTCCAAAACTCAGCGATTCCCCATCTCAGCCCAGAAAGCAGGTAGAACAAGTTTTGTGGTGCCTTTCAGCTGCCTACCGGGGTAGTGTAAAAACTACCAACAGAACTCATTTCTGGCACCTTCCCCGGTGGAGTTGTGCATGGGGTGTGTTTGGAACATTCTGTCACCAGCAGAGTCCAAAATTCAGCCGTTCCCCATCTCAGCCCAGGAAGCAGATAGAACCGGTTTTGTGGTGCCTTTCAGCTGCCTACCGGGGTAGTGTAAAAACTACCAACAGAACTCGTTTCTGGCACCTTCCCCGGTGGAGTTGTGCATGGGGTGTGTTTGGAACATTTTGTCACCAGCAGAGTCCAAAATTCAGCCGTTCCCCATCTCAGCCCAGGAAGCAGATAGAACCGGTTTTGTGGTGCCTTTCAGCTGCCTACCGGGGTAGTGTAAAAACTACCAACAGAACTCGTTTCTGGCACCTTCCCCGGTGGAGTTGTGCATGGGGTGTGTTTGGAACATTTTGTCACCAGCCGAGTCCAAAATTCAGCCGTTCCCCATCTCAGCCCAGAAAGCAGGTAGAACAAGTTTTGTGGTGCCTTTCAGCTGCCTACCGGGGTAGTGTAAAAACTACCAACAGAACTCGTTTCTGGCACCTTTGCCGGTGGAGTTGTGCATGGGGTGTGTTTGGAACATTTTGTCACCAGCCGAGTCCAAAATTCAGCCGTTCCCCATCTCAGCCCAGAAAGCAGGTAGAACAAGTTTTGTGGTGCCTTTCAGCTGCCTACCGGGGTAGTGTAAAAACTACCAACAGAACTCGTTTCTGGCACCTTCCCCGGTGGAGTTGTGCATGGGGTGTGTTTGGAACATTCTGTCACCAGCCGAGTCCAAAATTCAGCTGTTCCCCATCTCTAGCCCAGGAAGCAGGTAGAACCGGTTTTGTGGTGCCTTTCAGCTGCCAACCGGGGTAGTGTAAAAACTACCAACAGAACTTGTTTCTGGCACCTTCCCCGGTGGAGTTGTGCATGGGGTGTGTTTGGAACATTCTGTCACCAGCCGAGTCCAAAATTCAGCCGTTCCCCATCTCAGCCCAGGAAGCAGGAATGAACAAGTTTTGTGGTGCCTTTCAGCTGCCTACCGGGGTAGTGTAAAAACTACCAACAGAACTCGTTTCTGGCACCTTCCTCGGTGGAGTTGTGCATGGGGTGTGTTTGGAACATTCTGTCACCAGCCGAGTCCAAAATTCAGCTGTTCCCCATCTCTAGCCCAGGAAGCAGGTAGAACCGGTTTTGTGGTGCCTTTCAGCTGCCAACCGGGGTAGTGTAAAAACTACCAACAGAACTTGTTTCTGGCACCTTCCCCGGTGGAGTTGTGCATGGGGTGTGTTTGGAACATTCTGTCACCAGCCGAGTCCAAAATTCAGCCGTTCCCCATCTCAGCCCAGAAAGCAGGTATGAACAAGTTTTGTGGTGCCTTTCTCTTTCCTACCGGGGTAGTGTAAAAACTACCAACAGAACTCGTTTCTGGCACCTTCCTCGGTGGAGTTGTGCATGGGGTGTGTTTGGAACATTCTGTCACCAGCCGAGTCCAAAATTCAGCTGTTCCCCATCTCTAGCCCAGGAAGCAGGTAGAACCGGTTTTGTGGTGCCTTTCAGCTGCCAACCGGGGTAGTGTAAAAACTACCAACAGAACTCATTTCTGGCACCTTCCCCGGTGGAGTTGTGCATGGGGTGTGTTTGGAACATTCTGTCACCAGCCGAGTCCAAAATTCAGCCGTTCCCCATCTCAGCCCAGAAAGCAGGTAGAACCGGTTTTGTGGTGCCTTTCAGCTGCCTACCGGGGTAGTGTAAAAACTACCAACAGAACTCGTTTCTGGCACCTTCCCCGGTGGAGTTGTGCATGGGGTGTGTTTGGAACATTTTGTCACCAGCCGAGTCCAAAATTCAGCCGTTCCCCATCTCAGCCCAGAAAGCAGGTAGAACCGGTTTTGTGGTGCCTTTCAGCTGCCTACCGGGGTAGTGTAAAAACTACCAACAGAACTCGTTTCTGGCACCTTCCCCGGTGGAGTTGTGCATGGGGTGTGTTTGGAACATTTTGTCAACAGCCGAGTCCAAAACTCAGCGATTCCCCATCTCAGCCCAGAAAGCAGGTAGAACAAGTTTTGTGGTGCCTTTCAGCTGCCTACCGGGGTAGTGTAAAAACTACCAACAGAACTCATTTCTGGCACCTTCCCCGGTGGAGTTGTGCATGGGGTGTGTTTGGAACATTCTGTCACCAGCAGAGTCCAAAATTCAGCCGTTCCCCATCTCAGCCCAGGAAGCAGATAGAACCGGTTTTGTGGTGCCTTTCAGCTGCCTACCGGGGTAGTGTAAAAACTACCAACAGAACTCGTTTCTGGCACCTTCCCCGGTGGAGTTGTGCATGGGGTGTGTTTGGAACATTTTGTCACCAGCCGAGTCCAAAATTCAGCCGTTCCCCATCTCAGCCCAGAAAGCAGGTAGAACAAGTTTTGTGGTGCCTTTCAGCTGCCTACCGGGGTACTGTAAAAACTACCAACAGACTCGATTTTGGCACCTTCCTCGGTGGAGTTGTGCATGGGGTGTGTTTGGAACATTTTGTCACCAGCCGAGTCCAAAATTCAGCCGTTCCCCATCTCAGCCCAGAAAGCAGGTAGAACAAGTTTTGTGGTGCCTTTCAGCTGCCTACCGGGGTAGTGTAAAAACTACCAACAGAACTCGTTTCTGGCACCTTCCCCGGTGGAGTTGTGCATGGGGTGTGTTTGGAACATTTTGTCACCAGCCGAGTCCAAAATTCAGCTGTTCCCCATCTCTAGCCCAGGAAGCAGGTAGAACCGGTTTTGTGGTGCCTTTCAGCTGCCAACCGGGGTAGTGTAAAAACTACCAACAGAACTCGTTTCTGGCACCTTCCCCGGTGGAGTTGTGCATGGGGTGTGTTTGGAACATTTTGTCACCAGCCGAGTCCAAAATTCAGCCGTTCCCCATCTCAGCCCAGAAAGCAGGTATGAACAAGTTTTGTGGTGCCTTTCAGCTGCCTACCGGGGTAGTGTAAAAACTACCAACAGAACTCGTTTCTGGCACCTTCCTCGGTGGAGTTGTGCATGGGGTGTGTTTGGAACATTCTGTCACCAGCCGAGTCCAAAATTCAGCTGTTCCCCATCTCTAGCCCAGGAAGCAGGTAGAACCGGTTTTGTGGTGCCTTTCAGCTGCCTACCGGGGTAGTGTAAAAACTACCAACAGAACTCATTTCTGGCACCTTCCCCGGTGGAGTTGTGCATGGGGTGTGTTTGGAACATTCTGTCACCAGCCGAGTCCAAAACTCAGCGATTCCCCATCACAGCCCAGGAAGCAGATAGAACCGGTTTTGTGGTGCCTTTCAGCTGCCTACCGGGGTAGTGTAAAAACTACCAACAGAACTTGTTTCTGGCACCTTCCCCGGTGGAGTTGTGCATGGGGTGTGTTTGGAACATTCTGTCACCAGCCGAGTCCAAAATTCAGCCGTTCCCCATCTCAGCCCAGAAAGCAGGTATGAACAAGTTTTGTGGTGCCTTTCTCTTTCCTACCGGGGTAGTGTAAAAACTACCAACAGAACTCGTTTCTGGCACCTTCCCCGGTGGAGTTGTGCATGGGGTGTGTTTGGAACATTTTGTCACCAGCCGAGTCCAAAATTCAGCCGTTCCCCATCTCAGCCCAGAAAGCAGGTATGAACAAGTTTTGTGGTGCCTTTCTCTTTCCTACCGGGGTAGTGTAAAAACTACCAACAGAACTCATTTCTGGCACCTTCCCCGGTGGAGTTGTGCATGGGGTGTGTTTGGAACATTCTGTCACCAGCAGAGTCCAAAATTCAGCCGTTCCCCATCTCAGCCCAGGAAGCAGATAGAACCGGTTTTGTGGTGCCTTTCAGCTGCCTACCGGGGTAGTGTAAAAACTACCAACAGAACTCGTTTCTGGCACCTTCCCCGGTGGAGTTGTGCATGGGGTGTGTTTGGAACATTTTGTCACCAGCCGAGTCCAAAATTCAGCCGTTCCCCATCTCAGCCCAGAAAGCAGGTAGAACAAGTTTTGTGGTGCCTTTCAGCTGCCTACCGGGGTAGTGTAAAAACTACCAACAGAACTCGTTTCTGGCACCTTTGCCGGTGGAGTTGTGCATGGGGTGTGTTTGGAACATTTTGTCACCAGCCGAGTCCAAAATTCAGCCGTTCCCCATCTCAGCCCAGAAAGCAGGTAGAACAAGTTTTGTGGTGCCTTTCAGCTGCCTACCGGGGTAGTGTAAAAACTACCAACAGAACTCGTTTCTGGCACCTTCCCCGGTGGAGTTGTGCATGGGCTGTGTTTGGAACATTCGTCACCAGCCGAGTCCAAAATTCAGCTGTTCCCCATCTCTAGCCCAGGAAGCAGGTAGAACCGGTTTTGTGGTGCCTTTCAGCTGCCAACCGGGGTAGTGTAAAAACTACCAACAGAACTTGTTTCTGGCACCTTCCCCGGTGGAGTTGTGCATGGGGTGTGTTTGGAACATTTTGTCACCAGCCGAGTCCAAAATTCAGCCGTTCCCCATCTCAGCCCAGAAAGCAGGTATGAACAAGTTTTGTGGTGCCTTTCAGCTGCCTACCAGGGTAGTGTAAAAACTACCAACAGAACTCGTTTCTGGCACCTTCCTCGGTGGAGTTGTGCATGGGGTGTGTTTGGAACATTCTGTCACCAGCCGAGTCCAAAATTCAGCTGTTCCCCATCTCTAGCCCAGGAAGCAGGTAGAACCGGTTTTGTGGTGCCTTTCAGCTGCCAACCGGGGTAGTGTAAAAACTACCAACAGAACTTGTTTCTGGCACCTTCCCCGGTGGAGTTGTGCATGGGGTGTGTTTGGAACATTCTGTCACCAGCCGAGTCCAAAACTCAGCGATTCCCCATCACAGCCCAGGAAGCAGATAGAACCGGTTTTGTGGTGCCTTTCAGCTGCCTACCGGGGTAGTGTAAAAACTACCAACAGAACTCGTTTCTGGCACCTTCCCCGGTGGAGTTGTGCATGGGGTGTGTTTGGAACATTTTGTCACCAGCCGAGTCCAAAGTAGAGCCGTTCCCCATCTCAACCCAGGAAGCAGGTAGAACAAGTTTTGTGGTGCCTTTCAGCTGCCTACCGGGGTAGTGTAAAAACTACCAACAGAACTCGTTTCTGGCACCTTCCCCGGTGGAGTTGTGCATGGGGTGTGTTTGGAACATTTTGTCACCAGCCGAGTCCAAAACTCAGCCGTTCCCCATCTCAGCCCAGGAAGCAGATAGAACCGGTTTTGTGGTGCCTTTCAGCTGCCTACGGGGGTAGTGTAAAAACTACCAACAGAACTCGTTTCTGGCACCTTCCTCGGTGGAGTTGTGCATGGGGTGTGTTTGGAACATTCTGTCACCAGCCGAGTCCAAAATTCAGCTGTTCCCCATTTCTAGCCCAGGAAGCAGGTAGAACCGGTTTTGTGGTGCCTTTCAGCTGCCAACCGGGGTAGTGTAAAAACTACCAACAGAACTCGTTTTTGGCACCTTCCTCGGTGGAGTTGTGCATGGGGTGTGTTTGGAACATTTTGTCACCAGCCGAGTCCAAAATTCAGCCGTTCCCCATCTCAGCCCAGAAAGCAGGTATGAACAAGTTTTGTGGTGCCTTTCAGCTGCCTACCGGGGTAGTGTAAAAACTACCAACAGAACTCGTTTCTGGCACCTTCCCCGGTGGAGCTGTGCATGGGGTGTGTTTGGAACATTTTGTCACCAGCCGAGTCCAAAACTCAGCTGTTCCCCATCTCAGCCCAGAAAGCAGGTAGAACAAGTTTTGTGGTGCCTTTCAGCTGCCAACCGGGGTAGTTTAAATCTACCAACAGAACTCGTTTCTGGCACCTTCCCCGGTGGAGTTGTGCATGGGGTGTGTTTGGAACATTTTGTCAACAGCCGAGTCCAAAACTCAGCGATTATCCATCTCAGCCCAGAAAGCAGGTAGAACAAGTTTTGTGGTGCCTTTCAGCTGCCTACCGGGGTAGTGTAGAAACTACCAACAGAACTCGTTTCTGGCACCTTCCCCGGTGGAGTTGTGCATGGGGTGTGTTTGGAACATTTTGTCAGCAGCCGAGTCCAAAATTCAGCTGTTCCCCATCTCAGCCCAGAAAGCAGGTAGAACAAGTTTTGTGGTGCCTTTCAGCTGCCTACCGGGGTACTGTAAAAACTACCAACAGAACTCGATTTTGGCACCTTCCTCGGTGGAGTTGTGCATGGGGTGTGTTTGGAACATTTTGTCACCAGCCGAGTCCAAAATTCAGCCGTTCCCCATCTCAGCCCAGAAAGCAGGTATGAACAAGTTTTGTGGTGCCTTTCTCTTGCCTACCGGGGTAGTGTAAAAACTACCAACAGAACTCGTTTCTGGCACCTTCCTCGGTGGAGTTGTGCATGGGGTGTGTTTGGAACATTCTGTCACCAGCCGAGTCCAAAATTCAGCTGTTCCCCATCTCTAGCCCAGGAAGCAGGTAGAACCGGTTTTGTGGTGCCTTTCAGCTGCCAACCGGGGTAGTGTAAAAACTACCAACAGAACTCGTTTCTGGCACCTTCCCCGGTGGAGTTGTGCATGGGGTGTGTTTGGAACATTTTGTCACCAGCAGAGTCCAAAATTCAGCCGTTCCCCATCTCAGCCCAGGAAGCAGATAGAACCGGTTTTGTGGTGCCTTTCAGCTGCCTACCGGGGTAGTGTAAAAACTACCAACAGAACTCGTTTCTGGCACCTTCCCCGGTGGAGTTGTGCATGGGGTGTGTTTGGAACATTCTGTCACCAGCCGAGTCCAAAATTCAGCTGTTCCCCATTTCTAGCCCAGGAAGCAGGTATGAACAAGTTTTGTGGTGCCTTTCTCTTGCCTACCGGGGTAGTGTAAAAACTACCAACAGAACTCGTTTCTGGCACCTTCCCCGGTGGAGGTGTGCATGGGGTGTGTTTGGAACATTTTGTCACCAGCCCAGTCCAAAATTCAGCTGTTCCCCATCTCTAGCCCAGGAAGCAGGTAGAACCGGTTTTGTGGTGCCTTTCAGCTGCCAACCGGGGTAGTGTAAAAACTACCAACAGAACTCGTTTCTGGCACCTTCCCCGGTGGAGTTGTGCATGGGGTGTGTTTGGAACATTCTGTCACCAGCAGAGTCCAAAATTCAGCCGTTCCCCATCTCAGCCCAGGAAGCAGATAGAACCGGTTTTGTGGTGCCTTTCAGCTGCCTACCGGGGTAGTGTAAAAACTACCAACAGAACTCGTTTCTGGCACCTTCCCCGGTGGAGTTGTGCATGGGGTGTGTTTGGAACATTTTGTCACCAGCCGAGTCCAAAACTCAGCTGTTCCCCATCTCAGCCCAGAAAGCAGGTAGAACAAGTTTTGTGGTGCCTTTCAGCTGCCAACCGGGGTAGTTTAAATCTACCAACAGAACTCGTTTCTGGCACCTTCCCCGGAGGAGTTGTGCATGGGGTGTGTTTGGAACATTTTGTCACCAGCCGAGTCCAAAACTCATTGATTCCCCATCTCAGCCCAGAAAGCAGGTAGAACAAGTTTTGTGGTGCCTTTCTCTTGCCTACCGGGGTACTGTAAAAACTACAAACAGAACTCATTTCTGGCACCTTCTCCGGTGGAGTTGTGCATGGGGTGTGTTTGGAACATTCTGTCACCAGCCGAGTCCAAAACTCAGCGATTCCCCATCACAGCCCAGGAAGCAGATAGAACCGGTTTTGTGGTGCCTTTCAGCTGCCTACCGGGGTAGTGTAAAAACTACCAACAGAACTCGTTTCTGGCACCTTCCCCGGTGGAGTTGTGCATGGGGTGTGTTTGGAACATTTTGTCACCAGCCGAGTCCAAAGTAGAGCCGTTCCCCATCTCAACCCAGGAAGCAGGTAGAACAAGTTTTGTGGTGCCTTTCAGCTGCCTACCGGGGTAGTGTAAAAACTACCAACAGAACTCGTTTCTGGCACCTTCCCCGGTGGAGTTGTGCATGGGGTGTGTTTGGAACATTTTGTCACCAGCCGAGTCCAAAACTCAGCCGTTCCCCATCTCAGCCCAGGAAGCAGATAGAACCGGTTTTGTGGTGCCTTTCAGCTGCCTACGGGGGTAGTGTAAAAACTACCAACAGAACTCGTTTCTGGCACCTTCCTCGGTGGAGTTGTGCATGGGGTGTGTTTGGAACATTCTGTCACCAGCCGAGTCCAAAATTCAGCTGTTCCCCATTTCTAGCCCAGGAAGCAGGTAGAACCGGTTTTGTGGTGCCTTTCAGCTGCCAACCGGGGTAGTGTAAAAACTACCAACAGAACTCGTTTTTGGCACCTTCCTCGGTGGAGTTGTGCATGGGGTGTGTTTGGAACATTTTGTCACCAGCCGAGTCCAAAATTCAGCCGTTCCCCATCTCAGCCCAGAAAGCAGGTATGAACAAGTTTTGTGGTGCCTTTCAGCTGCCTACCGGGGTAGTGTAAAAACTACCAACAGAACTCGTTTCTGGCACCTTCCCCGGTGGAGCTGTGCATGGGGTGTGTTTGGAACATTTTGTCACCAGCCGAGTCCAAAACTCAGCTGTTCCCCATCTCAGCCCAGAAAGCAGGTAGAACAAGTTTTGTGGTGCCTTTCAGCTGCCAACCGGGGTAGTTTAAATCTACCAACAGAACTCGTTTCTGGCACCTTCCCCGGTGGAGTTGTGCATGGGGTGTGTTTGGAACATTTTGTCAACAGCCGAGTCCAAAACTCAGCGATTATCCATCTCAGCCCAGAAAGCAGGTAGAACAAGTTTTGTGGTGCCTTTCAGCTGCCTACCGGGGTAGTGTAGAAACTACCAACAGAACTCGTTTCTGGCACCTTCCCCGGTGGAGTTGTGCATGGGGTGTGTTTGGAACATTTTGTCAGCAGCCGAGTCCAAAATTCAGCTGTTCCCCATCTCAGCCCAGAAAGCAGGTAGAACAAGTTTTGTGGTGCCTTTCAGCTGCCTACCGGGGTACTGTAAAAACTACCAACAGAACTCGATTTTGGCACCTTCCTCGGTGGAGTTGTGCATGGGGTGTGTTTGGAACATTTTGTCACCAGCCGAGTCCAAAATTCAGCCGTTCCCCATCTCAGCCCAGAAAGCAGGTATGAACAAGTTTTGTGGTGCCTTTCTCTTGCCTACCGGGGTAGTGTAAAAACTACCAACAGAACTCGTTTCTGGCACCTTCCTCGGTGGAGTTGTGCATGGGGTGTGTTTGGAACATTCTGTCACCAGCCGAGTCCAAAATTCAGCTGTTCCCCATCTCTAGCCCAGGAAGCAGGTAGAACCGGTTTTGTGGTGCCTTTCAGCTGCCAACCGGGGTAGTGTAAAAACTACCAACAGAACTCGTTTCTGGCACCTTCCCCGGTGGAGTTGTGCATGGGGTGTGTTTGGAACATTTTGTCACCAGCAGAGTCCAAAATTCAGCCGTTCCCCATCTCAGCCCAGGAAGCAGATAGAACCGGTTTTGTGGTGCCTTTCAGCTGCCTACCGGGGTAGTGTAAAAACTACCAACAGAACTCGTTTCTGGCACCTTCCCCGGTGGAGTTGTGCATGGGGTGTGTTTGGAACATTCTGTCACCAGCCGAGTCCAAAATTCAGCTGTTCCCCATTTCTAGCCCAGGAAGCAGGTATGAACAAGTTTTGTGGTGCCTTTCTCTTGCCTACCGGGGTAGTGTAAAAACTACCAACAGAACTCGTTTCTGGCACCTTCCCCGGTGGAGGTGTGCATGGGGTGTGTTTGGAACATTTTGTCACCAGCCCAGTCCAAAATTCAGCTGTTCCCCATCTCTAGCCCAGGAAGCAGGTAGAACCGGTTTTGTGGTGCCTTTCAGCTGCCAACCGGGGTAGTGTAAAAACTACCAACAGAACTCGTTTCTGGCACCTTCCCCGGTGGAGTTGTGCATGGGGTGTGTTTGGAACATTCTGTCACCAGCAGAGTCCAAAATTCAGCCGTTCCCCATCTCAGCCCAGGAAGCAGATAGAACCGGTTTTGTGGTGCCTTTCAGCTGCCTACCGGGGTAGTGTAAAAACTACCAACAGAACTCGTTTCTGGCACCTTCCCCGGTGGAGTTGTGCATGGGGTGTGTTTGGAACATTTTGTCACCAGCCGAGTCCAAAACTCAGCTGTTCCCCATCTCAGCCCAGAAAGCAGGTAGAACAAGTTTTGTGGTGCCTTTCAGCTGCCAACCGGGGTAGTTTAAATCTACCAACAGAACTCGTTTCTGGCACCTTCCCCGGAGGAGTTGTGCATGGGGTGTGTTTGGAACATTTTGTCACCAGCCGAGTCCAAAACTCATTGATTCCCCATCTCAGCCCAGAAAGCAGGTAGAACAAGTTTTGTGGTGCCTTTCTCTTGCCTACCGGGGTACTGTAAAAACTACAAACAGA
Organism: Falco biarmicus; assembly: GCF_023638135.1. NCBI lineage: Eukaryota > Metazoa > Chordata > Aves > Falconiformes > Falconidae > Falco > Falco biarmicus. The sequence continues at coordinate 20,002 of NW_026611781.1, forward strand.
ACTCATTTCTGGCACCTTCTCCGGTGGAGTTGTGCATGGGGTGTGTTTGGAACATTTTGTCACCAGCCGAGTCCAAAATGCAGCCGTTCCCCATCTCAGCCCAGAAAGCAGGTAGAACAAGTTTTGTGGTGCCTTTCAGCTGCCTACCGGGGTAGTTTAAATCTACCAACAGAACTCGTTTCTGGCACCTTCCCCGGAGGAGTTGTGCATGGGGTGTGTTTGGAACATTTTGTCACCAGCCGAGTCCAAAACTCATTGATTCCCCATCTCAGCCCAGAAAGCAGGTAGAACAAGTTTTGTGGTGCCTTTCTCTTGCCTACCGGGGTACTGTAAAAACTACAAACAGAACTCATTTCTGGCACCTTCCCCGGTGGAGGTGTGCATGGGGTGTGTTTGGAACATTTTGTCACCAGCCGAGTCCAAAATTCAGCCGTTCCCCATCTCAGCCCAGAAAGCAGGTAGAACAAGTTTTGTGGTGCCTTTCAGCTGCCTACCGGGGTAGTGTAGAAACTACCAACAGAACTCGTTTCTGGCACCTTCCCCGGTGGAGTTGTGCATGGGGTGTGTTTGGAACATTTTGTCAACAGCCGAGTCCAAAACTCAGCGATTCCCCATCTCAGCCCAGAAAGCAGGTAGAACAAGTTTTGTGGTGCCTTTCAGCTGCCTACCGGGGTAGTGTAGAAACTACCAACAGAACTCGTTTCTGGCACCTTCCCCGGTGGAGTTGTGCATGGGGTGTGTTTGGAACATTTTGTCACCAGCCGAGTCCAAAACTCAGCGATTCCCCATCTCAGCCCAGAAAGCAGGTAGAACCAGTTTTGTGGTGCCTTTCAGCTGCCTACCGGGGTAGTGTAAAAACTACCAACAGAACTCGTTTCTGGCACCTTCCCCGGTGGAGGTGTGCATGGGGTGTGTTTGGAACATTCTGTCACCAGCCGAGTCCAAAATTCAGCTGTTCCCCATTTCTAGCCCAGGAAGCAGGTAGAACCGGTTTTGTGGTGCCTTTCAGCTGCCAACCGGGGTAGTGTAAAAACTACCAACAGAACTCGTTTTTGGCACCTTCCTCGGTGGAGTTGTGCATGGGGTGTGTTTGGAACATTTTGTCACCAGCCGAGTCCAAAATTCAGCCGTTCCCCATCTCAGCCCAGAAAGCAGGTATGAACAAGTTTTGTGGTGCCTTTCTCTTGCCTACCGGGGTAGTGTAAAAACTACCAACAGAACTCGTTTCTGGCACCTTCCCCGGTGGAGGTGTGCATGGGGTGTGTTTGGAACATTCTGTCACCAGCCGAGTCCAAAATTCAGCTGTTCCCCATCTCTAGCCCAGGAAGCAGGTAGAACCGGTTTTGTGGTGCCTTTCAGCTGCCAACCGGGGTAGTGTAAAAACTACCAACAGAACTCGTTTCTGGCACCTTCCCCGGTGGAGTTGTGCATGGGGTGTGTTTGGAACATTTTGTCACCAGCCGAGTCCAAAATTCAGCCGTTCCCCATCTCAGCCCAGAAAGCAGGTAGAACAAGTTTTGTGGTGCCTTTCAGCTGCCTACCGGGGTAGTGTAAAAACTACCAACAGAACTCGTTTCTGGCACCTTCCCCGGTGGAGTTGTGCATGGGGTGTGTTTGGAACATTTTGTCACCAGCCGAGTCCAAAATTCAGCGATTCCCCATCTCAAGCCCAGAAAGCAGGTAGAACAAGTTTTGTGGTGCCTTTCAGCTGCCAACCGGGGTAGTTTAAATCTACCAACAGAACTCGTTTCTGGCACCTTCCCCGGAGGAGTTGTGCATGGGGTGTGTTTGGAACATTTTGTCACCAGCCGAGTCCAAAACTCATTGATTCCCCATCTCAGCCCAGAAAGCAGGTAGAACAAGTTTTGTGGTGCCTTTCTCTTGCCTACCGGGGTACTGTAAAAACTACAAACAGAACTCATTTCTGGCACCTTCCCCGGTGGAGGTGTGCATGGGGTGTGTTTGGAACATTTTGTCACCAGCCGAGTCCAAAATGCAGCCGTTCCCCATCTCAGCCCAGAAAGCAGGTAGAACAAGTTTTGTGGTGCCTTTCAGCTGCCTACCGGGGTAGTGTAGAAACTACCAACAGAACTCGTTTCTGGCACCTTCCCCGGTGGAGTTGTGCATGGGGTGTGTTTGGAACATTTTGTCACCAGCCGGGTCCAAAACTCAGCGATTCCCCATCTCAGCCCAGAAAGCAGGTAGAACAAGTTTTGTGGTGCCTTTCAGCTGCCTACCGGGGTAGTGTAAAAACTACCAACAGAACTCGTTTCTGGCACCTTCCCCGGTGGAGTTGTGCATGGGGTGTGTTTGGAACATTTTGTCAACAGCCGAGTCCAAAATTCAGCGATTCCCCATCTCAAGCCCAGAAAGCAGGTAGAACAAGTTTTGTGGTGCCTTTCAGCTGCCAACCGGGGTAGTTTAAATCTACCAACAGAACTCGTTTCTGGCACCTTCCCCGGAGGAGTTGTGCATGGGGTGTGTTTGGAACATTTTGTCACCAGCCGAGTCCAAAACTCATTGATTCCCCATCTCAGCCCAGAAAGCAGGTAGAACAAGTTTTGTGGTGCCTTTCTCTTGCCTACCGGGGTACTGTAAAAACTACAAACAGAACTCATTTCTGGCACCTTCCCCGGTGGAGGTGTGCATGGGGTGTGTTTGGAACATTTTGTCACCAGCCGAGTCCAAAATGCAGCCGTTCCCCATCTCAGCCCAGAAAGCAGGTAGAACAAGTTTTGTGGTGCCTTTCAGCTGCCTACCGGGGTAGTGTAGAAACTACCAACAGAACTCGTTTCTGGCACCTTCCCCGGTGGAGTTGTGCATGGGGTGTGTTTGGAACATTTTGTCACCAGCCGAGTCCAAAACTCAGCGATTCCCCATCTCAGCCCAGAAAGCAGGTAGAACAAGTTTTGTGGTGCCTTTCAGCTGCCTACCGGGGTAGTGTAGAAACTACCAACAGAACTCCTTTCTGGCACCTTCCCCGGTGGAGTTGTGCATGGGGTGTGTTTGGAACATTTTGTCACCAGCCGAGTCCAAAACTCAGCGATTCCCCATCTCAGCCCAGAAAGCAGGTAGAACAAGTTTTGTGGTGCCTTTCAGCTGCCTACCGGGGTACTGTAAAAACTACCAACAGACTCGATTTTGGCACCTTCCTCGGTGGAGTTGTGCATGGGCTGTGTTTGGAACATTCTGTCACCAGCCGAGTCCAAAATTCAGCTGTTCCCCATCTCTAGCCCAGGAAGCAGGTAGAACCGGTTTTGTGGTGCCTTTCAGCTGCCAACCGGGGTAGTGTAAAAACTACCAACAGAACTCGTTTCTGGCACCTTCCCCGGTGGAGTTGTGCATGGGGTGTGTTTGGAACATTTTGTCACCAGCAGAGTCCAAAATTCAGCCGTTCCCCATCTCAGCCCAGGAAGCAGATAGAACCGGTTTTGTGGTGCCTTTCAGCTGCCTACCGGGGTAGTGTAAAAACTACCAACAGAAGTCGTTTCTGGCACCTTCCCCGGTGGAGTTGTGCATGGGGTGTGTTTGGAACATTTTGTCACCAGCCGAGTCCAAAATTCAGCCGTTCCCCATCTCAGCCCAGAAAGCAGGTAGAACAAGTTTTGTGGTGCCTTTCAGCTGCCTACCGGGGTAGTGTAAAAACTACCAACAGAACTCGTTTCTGGCACCTTCCCCGGTGGAGTTGTGCATGGGGTGTGTTTGGAACATTTTGTCACCAGCCGAGTCCAAAATTCAGCCGTTCCCCATCTCAGCCCAGAAAGCAGGTAGAACAAGTTTTGTGGTGCCTTTCAGCTGCCTACCGGGGTAGTGTAAAAACTACCAACAGAACTCGTTTCTGGCACCTTTGCCGGTGGAGTTGTGCATGGGGTGTGTTTGGAACATTTTGTCACCAGCCGAGTCCAAAATTCAGCCGTTCCCCATCTCAGCCCAGAAAGCAGGTAGAACAAGTTTTGTGGTGCCTTTCAGCTGCCTACCGGGGTAGTGTAAAAACTACCAACAGAACTCGTTTCTGGCACCTTCCCCGGTGGAGTTGTGCATGGGGTGTGTTTGGAACATTCTGTCACCAGCCGAGTCCAAAATTCAGCTGTTCCCCATCTCTAGCCCAGGAAGCAGGTAGAACCGGTTTTGTGGTGCCTTTCAGCTGCCAACCGGGGTAGTGTAAAAACTACCAACAGAACTTGTTTCTGGCACCTTCCCCGGTGGAGTTGTGCATGGGGTGTGTTTGGAACATTTTGTCACCAGCCGAGTCCAAAATTCAGCCGTTCCCCATCTCAGCCCAGAAAGCAGGTATGAACAAGTTTTGTGGTGCCTTTCAGCTGCCTACCGGGGTAGTGTAAAAACTACCAACAGAACTCGTTTCTGGCACCTTCCTCGGTGGAGTTGTGCATGGGGTGTGTTTGGAACATTCTGTCACCAGCCGAGTCCAAAATTCAGCTGTTCCCCATCTCTAGCCCAGGAAGCAGGTAGAACCGGTTTTGTGGTGCCTTTCAGCTGCCAACCGGGGTAGTGTAAAAACTACCAACAGAACTTGTTTCTGGCACCTTCCCCGGTGGAGTTGTGCATGGGGTGTGTTTGGAACATTCTGTCACCAGCCGAGTCCAAAATTCAGCCGTTCCCCATCTCAGCCCAGAAAGCAGGTATGAACAAGTTTTGTGGTGCCTTTCTCTTTCCTACCGGGGTAGTGTAAAAACTACCAACAGAACTCGTTTCTGGCACCTTCCTCGGTGGAGTTGTGCATGGGGTGTGTTTGGAACATTCTGTCACCAGCCGAGTCCAAAATTCAGCTGTTCCCCATCTCTAGCCCAGGAAGCAGGTATGAACAAGTTTTGTGGTGCCTTTCAGCTGCCAACCGGGGTAGTGTAAAAACTACCAACAGAACTCATTTCTGGCACCTTCCCCGGTGGAGTTGTGCATGGGGTGTGTTTGGAACATTCTGTCACCAGCCGAGTCCAAAATTCAGCCGTTCCCCATCTCAGCCCAGAAAGCAGGTAGAACCGGTTTTGTGGTGCCTTTCAGCTGCCTAGAGGGGTAGTGTAAAAACTACCAACAGAACTCGTTTCTGGCACCTTCCCCGGTGGAGTTGTGCATGGGCTGTGTTTGGAACATTCTGTCACCAGCCGAGTCCAAAATTCAGCTGTTCCCCATCTCTAGCCCAGGAAGCAGGTAGAACCGGTTTTGTGGTGCCTTTCAGCTGCCAACCGGGGTAGTGTAAAAACTACCAACAGAACTCGTTTCTGGCACCTTCCCCGGTGGAGTTGTGCATGGGGTGTGTTTGGAACATTTTGTCACCAGCAGAGTCCAAAATTCAGCCGTTCCCCATCTCAGCCCAGGAAGCAGATAGAACCGGTTTTGTGGTGCCTTTCAGCTGCCTACCGGGGTAGTGTAAAAACTACCAACAGAAGTCGTTTCTGGCACCTTCCCCGGTGGAGTTGTGCATGGGGTGTGTTTGGAACATTTTGTCACCAGCCGAGTCCAAAATTCAGCCGTTCCCCATCTCAGCCCAGAAAGCAGGTAGAACAAGTTTTGTGGTGCCTTTCAGCTGCCTACCGGGGTAGTGTAAAAACTACCAACAGAACTCGTTTCTGGCACCTTCCCCGGTGGAGTTGTGCATGGGGTGTGTTTGGAACATTTTGTCACCAGCCGAGTCCAAAATTCAGCCGTTCCCCATCTCAGCCCAGAAAGCAGGTAGAACAAGTTTTGTGGTGCCTTTCAGCTGCCTACCGGGGTAGTGTAAAAACTACCAACAGAACTCGTTTCTGGCACCTTTGCCGGTGGAGTTGTGCATGGGGTGTGTTTGGAACATTTTGTCACCAGCCGAGTCCAAAATTCAGCCGTTCCCCATCTCAGCCCAGAAAGCAGGTAGAACAAGTTTTGTGGTGCCTTTCAGCTGCCTACCGGGGTAGTGTAAAAACTACCAACAGAACTCGTTTCTGGCACCTTCCCCGGTGGAGTTGTGCATGGGGTGTGTTTGGAACATTCTGTCACCAGCCGAGTCCAAAATTCAGCTGTTCCCCATCTCTAGCCCAGGAAGCAGGTAGAACCGGTTTTGTGGTGCCTTTCAGCTGCCAACCGGGGTAGTGTAAAAACTACCAACAGAACTTGTTTCTGGCACCTTCCCCGGTGGAGTTGTGCATGGGGTGTGTTTGGAACATTTTGTCACCAGCCGAGTCCAAAATTCAGCCGTTCCCCATCTCAGCCCAGAAAGCAGGTATGAACAAGTTTTGTGGTGCCTTTCAGCTGCCTACCGGGGTAGTGTAAAAACTACCAACAGAACTCGTTTCTGGCACCTTCCTCGGTGGAGTTGTGCATGGGGTGTGTTTGGAACATTCTGTCACCAGCCGAGTCCAAAATTCAGCTGTTCCCCATCTCTAGCCCAGGAAGCAGGTAGAACCGGTTTTGTGGTGCCTTTCAGCTGCCAACCGGGGTAGTGTAAAAACTACCAACAGAACTTGTTTCTGGCACCTTCCCCGGTGGAGTTGTGCATGGGGTGTGTTTGGAACATTTTGTCACCAGCCGAGTCCAAAATTCAGCCGTTCCCCATCTCAGCCCAGAAAGCAGGTATGAACAAGTTTTGTGGTGCCTTTCTCTTTCCTACCGGGGTAGTGTAAAAACTACCAACAGAACTCGTTTCTGGCACCTTCCTCGGTGGAGTTGTGCATGGGGTGTGTTTGGAACATTCTGTCACCAGCCGAGTCCAAAATTCAGCTGTTCCCCATCTCTAGCCCAGGAAGCAGGTATGAACAAGTTTTGTGGTGCCTTTCAGCTGCCAACCGGGGTAGTGTAAAAACTACCAACAGAACTCATTTCTGGCACCTTCCCCGGTGGAGTTGTGCATGGGGTGTGTTTGGAACATTCTGTCACCAGCCGAGTCCAAAATTCAGCCGTTCCCCATCTCAGCCCAGAAAGCAGGTATGAACAAGTTTTGTGGTGCCTTTCAGCTGCCTAGAGGGGTAGTGTAAAAACTACCAACAGAACTCGTTTCTGGCACCTTCCCCGGTGGAGTTGTGCATGGGGTGTGTTTGGAACATTTTGTCACCAGCCGAGTCCAAAATTCAGCCGTTCCCCATCTCAGCCCAGAAAGCAGGTAGAACCGGTTTTGTGGTGCCTTTCAGCTGCCTACCGGGGTAGTGTAAAAACTACCAACAGAACTCGTTTCTGGCACCTTCCCCGGTGGAGTTGTGCATGGGGTGTGTTTGGAACATTTTGTCAACAGCCGAGTCCAAAACTCAGCGATTCCCCATCTCAGCCCAGAAAGCAGGTAGAACAAGTTTTGTGGTGCCTTTCAGCTGCCTACCGGGGTACTGTAAAAACTACCAACAGAACTCATTTCTGGCACCTTCCCCGGTGGAGTTGTGCATGGGGTGTGTTTGGAACATTCTGTCACCAGCAGAGTCCAAAATTCAGCCGTTCCCCATCTCAGCCCAGGAAGCAGATAGAACCGGTTTTGTGGTGCCTTTCAGCTGCCTAGAGGGGTAGTGTAAAAACTACCAACAGAACTCGTTTCTGGCACCTTCCCCGGTGGAGTTGTGCATGGGGTGTGTTTGGAACATTTTGTCACCAGCCGAGTCCAAAATTCAGCCGTTCCCCATCTCAGCCCAGAAAGCAGGTAGAACAAGTTTTGTGGTGCCTTTCAGCTGCCTACCGGGGTACTGTAAAAACTACCAACAGACTCGATTTTGGCACCTTCCTCGGTGGAGTTGTGCATGGGGTGTGTTTGGAACATTTTGTCACCAGCCGAGTCCAAAATTCAGCCGTTCCCCATCTCAGCCCAGAAAGCAGGTAGAACAAGTTTTGTGGTGCCTTTCAGCTGCCTACCGGGGTAGTGTAAAAACTACCAACAGAACTCGTTTCTGGCACCTTCCCCGGTGGAGTTGTGCATGGGGTGTGTTTGGAACATTCTGTCACCAGCCGAGTCCAAAATTCAGCTGTTCCCCATCTCTAGCCCAGGAAGCAGGTAGAACCGGTTTTGTGGTGCCTTTCAGCTGCCAACCGGGGTAGTGTAAAAACTACCAACAGAACTTGTTTCTGGCACCTTCCCCGGTGGAGTTGTGCATGGGGTGTGTTTGGAACATTTTGTCACCAGCCGAGTCCAAAATTCAGCCGTTCCCCATCTCAGCCCAGAAAGCAGGTATGAACAAGTTTTGTGGTGCCTTTCAGCTGCCTACCGGGGTAGTGTAAAAACTACCAACAGAACTTGTTTCTGGCACCTTCCCCGGTGGAGTTGTGCATGGGGTGTGTTTGGAACATTTTGTCACCAGCCGAGTCCAAAATTCAGCCGTTCCCCATCTCAGCCCAGAAAGCAGGTATGAACAAGTTTTGTGGTGCCTTTCAGCTGCCTACCGGGGTAGTGTAAAAACTACCAACAGAACTCGTTTCTGGCACCTTCCTCGGTGGAGTTGTGCATGGGGTGTGTTTGGAACATTCTGTCACCAGCCGAGTCCAAAATTCAGCTGTTCCCCATCTCTAGCCCAGGAAGCAGGTAGAACCGGTTTTGTGGTGCCTTTCAGCTGCCTACCGGGGTAGTGTAAAAACTACCAACAGAACTTGTTTCTGGCACCTTCCCCGGTGGAGTTGTGCATGGGGTGTGTTTGGAACATTCTGTCACCAGCCGAGTCCAAAACTCAGCGATTCCCCATCACAGCCCAGGAAGCAGATAGAACCGGTTTTGTGGTGCCTTTCAGCTGCCTACCGGGGTAGTGTAAAAACTACCAACAGAACTTGTTTCTGGCACCTTCCCCGGTGGAGTTGTGCATGGGGTGTGTTTGGAACATTCTGTCACCAGCCGAGTCCAAAATTCAGCCGTTCCCCATCTCAGCCCAGAAAGCAGGTATGAACAAGTTTTGTGGTGCCTTTCTCTTTCCTACCGGGGTAGTGTAAAAACTACCAACAGAACTCGTTTCTGGCACCTTCCCCGGTGGAGTTGTGCATGGGGTGTGTTTGGAACATTTTGTCACCAGCCGAGTCCAAAATTCAGCCGTTCCCCATCTCAGCCCAGAAAGCAGGTATGAACAAGTTTTGTGGTGCCTTTCTCTTTCCTACCGGGGTAGTGTAAAAACTACCAACAGAACTCATTTCTGGCACCTTCCCCGGTGGAGTTGTGCATGGGGTGTGTTTGGAACATTCTGTCACCAGCAGAGTCCAAAATTCAGCCGTTCCCCATCTCAGCCCAGGAAGCAGATAGAACCGGTTTTGTGGTGCCTTTCAGCTGCCTACCGGGGTAGTGTAAAAACTACCAACAGAACTCGTTTCTGGCACCTTCCCCGGTGGAGTTGTGCATGGGGTGTGTTTGGAACATTTTGTCACCAGTCGAGTCCAAAATTCAGCCGTTCCCCATCTCAGCCCAGGAAGCAGGTATGAACAAGTTTTGTGGTGCCTTTCAGCTGCCTACCGGGGTAGTGTAAAAACTACCAACAGAACTCGTTTCTGGCACCTTTGCCGGTGGAGTTGTGCATGGGGTGTGTTTGGAACATTTTGTCACCAGCCGAGTCCAAAATTCAGCCGTTCCCCATCTCAGCCCAGAAAGCAGGTAGAACAAGTTTTGTGGTGCCTTTCAGCTGCCTACCGGGGTAGTGTAAAAACTACCAACAGAACTCGTTTCTGGCACCTTCCCCGGTGGAGTTGTGCATGGGCTGTGTTTGGAACATTCTGTCACCAGCCGAGTCCAAAATTCAGCTGTTCCCCATCTCTAGCCCAGGAAGCAGGTAGAACCGGTTTTGTGGTGCCTTTCAGCTGCCAACCGGGGTAGTGTAAAAACTACCAACAGAACTTGTTTCTGGCACCTTCCCCGGTGGAGTTGTGCATGGGGTGTGTTTGGAACATTTTGTCACCAGCCGAGTCCAAAATTCAGCCGTTCCCCATCTCAGCCCAGAAAGCAGGTATGAACAAGTTTTGTGGTGCCTTTCAGCTGCCTACCAGGGTAGTGTAAAAACTACCAACAGAACTCCTCTCTGGCACCTTCCTCGGTGGAGTTGTGCATGGGGTGTGTTTGGAACATTCTGTCACCAGCCGAGTCCAAAATTCAGCTGTTCCCCATCTCTAGCCCAGGAAGCAGGTAGAACCGGTTTTGTGGTGCCTTTCAGCTGCCAACCGGGGTAGTGTAAAAACTACCAACAGAACTTGTTTCTGGCACCTTCCCCGGTGGAGTTGTGCATGGGGTGTGTTTGGAACATTCTGTCACCAGCCGAGTCCAAAACTCAGCGATTCCCCATCACAGCCCAGGAAGCAGATAGAACCGGTTTTGTGGTGCCTTTCAGCTGCCTACCGGGGTAGTGTAAAAACTACCAACAGAACTCGTTTCTGGCACCTTCCCCGGTGGAGTTGTGCATGGGGTGTGTTTGGAACATTTTGTCACCAGCCGAGTCCAAAACTCAGCCGTTCCCCATCTCAGCCCAGAAAGCAGATAGAACCGGTTTTGTGGTGCCTTTCAGCTGCCTACCGGGGTAGTGTAAAAACTACCAACAGAACTCGTTTCTGGCACCTTTGCCGGTGGAGTTGTGCATGGGGTGTGTTTGGAACATTTTGTCACCAGCCGAGTCCAAAATTCAGCCGTTCCCCATCTCAGCCCAGAAAGCAGGTAGAACAAGTTTTGTGGTGCCTTTCAGCTGCCTACCGGGGTAGTGTAAAAACTACCAACAGAACTCGTTTCTGGCACCTTCCCCGGTGGAGTTGTGCATGGGCTGTGTTTGGAACATTCTGTCACCAGCCGAGTCCAAAATTCAGCTGTTCCCCATCTCTAGCCCAGGAAGCAGGTAGAACCGGTTTTGTGGTGCCTTTCTATTGCCTACCGGGGTAGTGTAAAAACTACCAACAGAACTTGTTTCTGGCACCTTCCCCGGTGGAGTTGTGCATGGGGTGTGTTTGGAACATTTTGTCACCAGCCGAGTCCAAAATTCAGCCGTTCCCCATCTCAGCCCAGAAAGCAGGTATGAACAAGTTTTGTGGTGCCTTTCAGCTGCCTACCAGGGTAGTGTAAAAACTACCAACAGAACTCCTCTCTGGCACCTTCCTCGGTGGAGTTGTGCATGGGGTGTGTTTGGAACATTCTGTCACCAGCCGAGTCCAAAATTCAGCTGTTCCCCATCTCTAGCCCAGGAAGCAGGTAGAACCGGTTTTGTGGTGCCTTTCAGCTGCCAACCGGGGTAGTGTAAAAACTACCAACAGAACTTGTTTCTGGCACCTTCCCCGGTGGAGTTGTGCATGGGGTGTGTTTGGAACATTCTGTCACCAGCCGAGTCCAAAACTCAGCGATTCCCCATCACAGCCCAGGAAGCAGATAGAACCGGTTTTGTGGTGCCTTTCAGCTGCCTACCGGGGTAGTGTAAAAACTACCAACAGAACTCGTTTCTGGCACCTTCCCCGGTGGAGTTGTGCATGGGGTGTGTTTGGAACATTTTGTCACCAGCCGAGTCCAAAATTCAGCTGTTCCCCATCTCAGCCCAGGAAGCAGATGGAACCGGTTTTGTGGTGCCTTTCAGCTGCCTACGGGGGTAGTGTAAAAACTACCAACAGAACTCGTTTCTGGCACCTTCCTCGGTGGAGTTGTGCATGGGGTGTGTTTGGAACATTCTGTCACCAGCCGAGTCCAAAATTCAGCTGTTCCCCATTTCTAGCCCAGGAAGCAGGTAGAACCGGTTTTGTGGTGCCTTTCAGCTGCCAACCGGGGTAGTGTAAAAACTACCAACAGAACTCGTTTTTGGCACCTTCCTCGGTGGAGTTGTGCATGGGGTGTGTTTGGAACATTTTGTCACCAGCCGAGTCCAAAATTCAGCCGTTCCCCATCTCAGCCCAGAAAGCAGGTATGAACAAGTTTTGTGGTGCCTTTCTCTTTCCTACCGGGGTAGTGTAAAAACTACCAACAGAACTCGTTTCTGGCACCTTCCCCGGTGGAGTTGTGCATGGGGTGTGTTTGGAACATTCTGTCACCAGCCGAGTCCAAAATTCAGCTGTTCCCCATCTCTAGCCCAGGAAGCAGGTAGAACCGGTTTTGTGGTGCCTTTCAGCTGCCAACCGGGGTAGTGTAAAAACTACCAACAGAACTCATTTCTGGCACCTTCCCCGGTGGAGTTGTGCATGGGGTGTGTTTGGAACATTCTGTCACCAGCCGAGTCCAAAATTCAGCCGTTCCCCATCTCAGCCCAGAAAGCAGGTAGAACCGGTTTTGTGGTGCCTTTCAGCTGCCTACCGGGGTAGTGTAAAAACTACCAACAGAACTCGTTTCTGGCACCTTCCCCGGTGGAGGTGTGCATGGGGTGTGTTTGGAACATTCTGTTACCAGCCGAGTCCAAAATTCAGCCGTTCCCCATCTCAGCCCAGAAAGCAGGTAGAACCGGTTTTGTGGTGCCTTTCTCTTGCCTACCGGGGTAGTGTAAAAACTACCAACAGAACTCGTTTCTGGCACCTTCCCCGGTGGAGTTGTGCATGGGGTGTGTTTGGAACATTTTGTCACCAGCCGAGTACAAAACTCAGCCGTTCCCCATCTCAGCCCAGAAAGCAGATAGAACCGGTTTTGTGGTGCCTTTCAGCTGCCTACCGGGGTAGTGTAAAAACTACCAACAGAACTCGTTTCTGGCACCTTCCCCGGTGGAGTTGTGCATGGGGTGTGTTTGGAACATTCTGTCACCAGCCGAGTCCAAAATTCAGCTGTTCCCCATCTCTAGCCCAGGAAGCAGGTAGAACCGGTTTTGTGGTGCCTTTCAGCTGCCAACCGGGGTAGTGTAAAAACTACCAACAGAACTTGTTTCTGGCACCTTCCCCGGTGGAGTTGTGCATGGGGTGTGTTTGGAACATTCTGTCACCAGCCGAGTCCAAAATTCAGCTGTTCCCCATCTCTAGCCCAGGAAGCAGGTAGAACCGGTTTTGTGGTGCCTTTCAGCTGCCAACCGGGGTAGTGTAAAAACTACCAACAGAACTCGTTTCTGGCACCTTCCCCGGTGGAGTTGTGCATGGGGTGTGTTTGGAACATTCTATCACCAGCAGAGTCCAAAATTCAGCCGTTCCCCATCTCAGCCCAGAAAGCAGATAGAACCGGTTTTGTGGTGCCTTTCAGCTGCCTACCGGGGTAGTGTAAAAACTACCAACAGAACTCGTTTCTGGCACCTTCCCCGGTGGAGTTGTGCATGGGGTGTGTTTGGAACATTTTGTCAGCAGCCGAGTCCAAAACTCAGCCGTTCCCCATCTCAGCCCAGAAAGCAGATAGAACCGGTTTTGTGGTGCCTTTCAGCTGCCTACCGGGGTAGTGTAAAAACTACCAACAGAACTCGTTTCTGGCACCTTCCTCGGTGGAGTTGTGCATGGGGTGTGTTTGGAACATTCTGTCACCAGCCGAGTCCAAAATTCAGCTGTTCCCCATCTCTAGCCCAGGAAGCAGGTAGAACCGGTTTTGTGGTGCCTTTCAGCTGCCAACCGGGGTAGTGTAAAAACTACCAACAGAACTTGTTTCTGGCACCTTCCCCGGTGGGGTTGTGCATGGGGTGTGTTTGGAACATTTTGTCACCAGCCGAGTCCAAAATTCAGCCGTTCCCCATCTCAGCCCAGAAAGCAGGTATGAACAAGTTTTGTGGTGCCTTTCAGCTGCCTACCGGGGTAGTGTAAAAACTACCAACAGAACTCGTTTCTGGCACCTTCCTCGGTGGAGTTGTGCATGGGGTGTGTTTGGAACATTCTGTCACCAGCCGAGTCCAAAATTCAGCTGTTCCCCATCTCTAGCCCAGGAAGCAGGTAGAACCGGTTTTGTGGTGCCTTTCAGCTGCCTACCGGGGTAGTGTAAAAACTACCAACAGAACTTGTTTCTGGCACCTTCCCCGGTGGAGTTGTGCATGGGGTGTGTTTGGAACATTCTGTCTCCAGCAGAGTCCAAAATTCAGCCGTTCCCCATCTCAGCCTAGGAAGCAGATAGAACCGGTTTTGTGGTGCCTTTCAGCTGCCTACCGGGGTAGTGTAAAAACTACCAACAGAACTCGTTTCTGGCACCTTCCCCGGTGGAGTTGTGCATGGGGTGTGTTTGGAACATTTTGTCACCAGCCGAATCCAAAGTAGAGCCGTTCCCCATCTCAGCCCAGAAAGCAGGTAGAACAAGTTTTGTGGTGCCTTTCAGCTGCCTACCGGGGTAGTGTAAAAACTACCAACAGAACTCGTTTCTGGCACCTTCCTCGGTGGAGTTGTGCATGGGGTGTGTTTGGAACATTCTGTCACCAGCCGAGTCCAAAATTCAGCTGTTCCCCATTTCTAGCCCAGGAAGCAGGTAGAACCGGTTTTGTGGTGCCTTTCAGCTGCCAACCGGGGTAGTGTAAAAACTACCAACAGAACTCGTTTTTGGCACCTTCCCCGGTGGAGTTGTGCATGGGGTGTGTTTGGAACATTCTGTCACCAGCCGAGTCCAAAATTCAGCTGTTCCCCATCTCTAGCCCAGGAAGCAGGTAGAACCGGTTTTGTGGTGCCTTTCAGCTGCCAACCGGGGTAGTGTAAAAACTACCAACAGAACTCGTTTCTGGCACCTTCCCCGGTGGAGTTGTGCATGGGGTGTGTTTGGAACATTTTGTCACCAGCCGAGTCCAAAACTCAGCCGTTCCCCATCTCAGCCCAGAAAGCAGGTATGAACAAGTTTTGTGGTGCCTTTCAGCTGCCTACCGGGGTAGTGTAAAAACTACCAACAGAACTCGTTTCTGGCACCTTCCTCGGTGCAGTTGTGCATGGGGTGTGTTTGGAACATTCTGTCACCAGCAGAGTCCAAAATTCAGCCGTTCCCCATCTCAGCCCAGGAAGCAGGTAGAACCAGTTTTGTGGTGCCTTTCAGCTGCCAACCGGGGTAGTGTAAAAACTACCAACAGAACTCGTTTCTGGCACCTTCCCCGGTGGAGTTGTGCATGGGGTGTGTTTGGAACATTCTGTCACCAGCAGAGTCCAAAATTCAGCCGTTCCCCATCTCAGCCCAGAAAGCAGGTAGAACCGGTTTTGTGGTGCCTTTCTCGTGCCTACCGGGGTAGTGTAAAAACTACCAACAGAACTCGTTTCTGGCACCTTCCCCGGTGGAGTTGTGCATGGGGTGTGTTTGGAACATTTTGTCACCAGCTGAGTCCAAAACTTAGCCGTTCCCCATCTCAGCCCAGAAAGCAGATAGAACCGGTTTTGTGGTGCCTTTCAGCTGCCTACCGGGGTAGTGTAAAAACTACCAACAGAACTCGTTTCTGGCACCTTCCTCGGTGGAGTTGTGCATGGGGTGTGTTTGGAACATTCTGTCACCAGCCGAGTCCAAAATTCAGCTGTTCCCCATCTCTAGCCCAGGAAGCAGGTAGAACCGGTTTTGTGGTGCCTTTCAGCTGCCTACCGGGGTAGTGTAAAAACTACCTACAGAACTCGTTTCTGGCACCTTCCCCGGTGGAGTTGTGCATGGGGTGTGTTTGGAACATTCTGTCACCAGCCGAGTCCAAAATTCAGCTGTTCCCCATCTCTAGCCCAGGAAGCAGGTAGAACAAGTTTTGTGGTGCCTTTCTCTTGCCTACCGGGGTAGTGTAAAAACTACCAACAGAACTTGTTTCTGGCACCTTCCCCGGTGGAGTTGTGCATGGGGTGTGTTTGGAACATTCTGTCACCAGCCGAGTCCAAAACTCAGCCGTTCCCCATCTCAGCCCAGGAAACAGATAGAACCGGTTTTGTGGTGCCTTTCAGCTGCCTACCGGGGTAGTGTAAAAACTACCAACAGAACTCGTTTCTGGCACCTTCCTCGGTGGAGTTGTGCATGGGGTGTGTTTGGAACATTCTGTCACCAGCCGAGTCCAAAATTCAGCTGTTCCCCATTTCTAGCCCAGGAAGCAGGTAGAACCGGTTTTGTGGTGCCTTTCAGCTGCCAACCGGGGTAGTGTAAAAACTACCAACAGAACTCGTTTTTGGCACCTTCCTCGGTGGAGTTGTGCATGGGGTGTGTTTGGAACATTTTGTCACCAGCCGAGTCCAAAATTCAGCCGTTCCCCATCTCAGCCCAGGAAGCAGATAGAACCGGTTTTGTGGTGCCTTTCAGCTGCCTACCGGGGTAGTGTAAAAACTACCAACAGAACTCGTTTCTGGCACCTTCCCCGGTGGAGTTGTGCATGGGGTGTGTTTGGAACATTTTGTCACCAGCCGAATCCAAAGTAGAGCCGTTCCCCATCTCAGCCCAGAAAGCAGGTAGAACAAGTTTTGTGGTGCCTTTCAGCTGCCTACCGGGGTAGTGTAAAAACTACCAACAGAACTTGTTTCTGGCACCTTCCCCGGTGGAGTTGTGCATGGGGTGTGTTTGGAACATTCTGTCACCAGCCGAGTCCAAAATTCAGCTGTTCCCCATCTCTAGCCCAGGAAGCAGGTAGAACCGGTTTTGTGGTGGCTTTCAGCTGCCAACCGGGGTAGTGTAAAAACTACCAACAGAACTCGTTTCTGGCACCTTCCCCGGTGGAGTTGTGCATGGGGTGTGTTTGGAACATTTTGTCACCAGCCGAGTCCAAAACTCAGCCGTTCCCCATCTCAGCCCAGAAAGCAGGTATGAACAAGTTTTGTGGTGCCTTTCAGCTGCCTACCGGGGTAGTGTAAAAACTACCAACAGAACTCGTTACTGGCACCTTCCTCGGTGGAGTTGTGCATGGGGTGTGTTTGGAACATTCTGTCACCAGCCGAGTCCAAAATTCAGCTGTTCCCCATCTCTAGCCCAGGAAGCAGATAGAACCGGTTTTGTGGTGCCTTTCAGCTGCCAACCGGGGTAGTGTAAAAACTACCAACAGAACTTGTTTCTGGCGCCTTCCCCGGTGGAGTTGTGCATGGGGTGTGTTTGGAACATTCTGTCACCAGCAGAGTCCAAAATTCAGCCGTTCCCCATCTCAGCCCAGGAAGCAGATAGAACCGGTTTTGTGGTGCCTTTCTCTTGCCTACCGGGGTACTGTAAAAACTACCAAAAGAACTCATTTCTGGCACCTTCCCCGGTGGAGTTGTGCATGGGGTGTGTTTGGAACATTCTGTCACCAGCAGAGTCCAAAATTCAGCCGTTCCCCATCTCAGCCCAGGAAGCAGATAGAACCGGTTTTGTGGTGCCTTTCAGCTGCCTACCGGGGTAGTGTAAAAACTACCAACAGAACTCGTTTCTGGCACCTTCCTCGGTGGAGTTGTGCATGGGGTGTGTTTGGAACATTCTGTCTCCAGCCGAGTCCAAAATTCAGCTGTTCCCCATCTCTAGCCCAGGAAGCAGGTAGAACCGGTTTTGTGGTGCCTTTCAGCTGCCTACCGGGGTAGTGTAAAAACTACCAACAGAACTCGTTTCTGGCACCTTCCCCGGTGGAGGTGTGCATGGGGTGTGTTTGGAACATTTTGTCACCAGCCGAGTCCAAAACTCAGCCGTTCCCCATCTCAGCCCAGAAAGCAGGTAGAAAAGGTTTTGTGGTGCCTTTCAGCTGCCTACCGGGGTAGTGTAAAAACTACCAAAAGAACTCATTTCTGGCACCTTCCCCGGTGGAGTTGTGCATGGGGTGTGTT
This sequence comes from Falco biarmicus, assembly GCF_023638135.1. Classification (NCBI taxonomy): domain Eukaryota; kingdom Metazoa; phylum Chordata; class Aves; order Falconiformes; family Falconidae; genus Falco; species Falco biarmicus. Next base: position 37,495 of record NW_026611781.1, read on the forward strand.
TGGAACATTTTGTCACCAGCCGAGTCCAAAATTCAGCCGTTCCCCATCTCAGCCCAGAAAGCAGGTATGAACAAGTTTTGTGGTGCCTTTCTCTTTCCTACCGGGGTAGTGTAAAAACTACCAACAGAACTAGTTTCTGGCACCTTCCCCGGTGGAGTTGTGCATGGGGTGTGTTTGGAACATTCTGTCACCAGCCGAGTCCAAAATTCAGCTGTTCCCCATCTCTAGCCCAGGAAGCAGGTAGAACCGGTTTTGTGGTGGCTTTCAGCTGCCAACCGGGGTAGTGTAAAAACTACCAACAGAACTCGTTTCTGGCACCTTCCCCGGTGGAGTTGTGCATGGGGTGTGTTTGGAACATTTTGTCACCAGCCGAGTCCAAAACTCAGCCGTTCCCCATCTCAGCCCAGAAAGCAGGTATGAACAAGTTTTGTGGTGCCTTTCAGCTGCCTACCGGGGTAGTGTAAAAACTACCAACAGAACTCGTTTCTGGCACCTTCCTCGGTGGAGTTGTGCATGGGGTGTGTTTGGAACATTCTGTCACCAGCCGAGTCCAAAATTCAGCTGTTCCCCATCTCTAGCCCAGGAAGCAGATAGAACCGGTTTTTTGGTGCCTTTCAGCTGCCAACCGGGGTAGTGTAAAAACTACCAACAGAACTTGTTTCTGGCGCCTTCCCCGGTGGAGTTGTGCATGGGGTGTGTTTGGAACATTCTGTCACCAGCAGAGTCCAAAATTCAGCCGTTCCCCATCTCAGCCCAGGAAGCAGATAGAACCGGTTTTGTGGTGCCTTTCTCTTGCCTACCGGGGTACTGTAAAGCTACCAACAGAACTCGTTTCTGGCACCTTTGCCGGTGGAGTTGTGCATGGGGTGTGTTTGGAACATTCTGTCACCAGCAGAGTCCAAAATTCAGCCGTTCCCCATCTCAGCCCAGGAAGCAGATAGAACCGGTTTTGTGGTGCCTTTCTCGTGCCTACCGGGGTAGTGTAAAAACTACCAACAGAACTCGTTTCTGGCACCTTCCCCGGTGGAGTTGTGCATGGGGTGTGTTTGGAACATTCTGTCTCCAGCCGAGTCCAAAATTCAGCTGTTCCCCATCTCTAGCCCAGGAAGCAGGTAGAACCGGTTTTGTGGTGCCTTTCAGCTGCCTACCGGGGTAGTGTAAAAACTACCAACAGAACTCGTTTCTGGCACCTTCCCCGGTGGAGGTGTGCATGGGGTGTGTTTGGAACATTTTGTCACCAGCCGAGTCCAAAACTCAGCCGTTCCCCATCTCAGCCCAGGAAGCAGATAGAACCGGTTTTGTGGTGCCTTTCAGCTGCCTACCGGGGTAGTGTAAAAACTACCAACAGAACTCGTTTCTGGCACCTTCCCCGGTGGAGTTGTGCATGGGGTGTGTTTGGAACATTTTGTCACCAGCAGAGTCCAAAACTCAGCCGTTCCCCATCTCAGCCCAGAAAGCAGATAGAACCGGTTTTGTGGTGCCTTTCAGCTGCCTACCGGGGTAGTGTAAAAACTACCAACAGAACTCGTTTCTGGCACCTTCCCCGGTGGAGTTGTGCATGGGGTGTGTTTGGAACATTTTGTCACCAGCCGAGTCCAAAATTCAGCCGTTCCCCATCTCAGCCCAGAAAGCAGGTAGAACAAGTTTTGTGGTGCCTTTCAGCTGCCTACCGGGGTAGTGTAAAAACTACCAACAGAACTCGTTTCTGGCACCTTCCCCGGTGGAGTTGTGCATGGGGTGTGTTTGGAACATTTTGTCACCAGCCGAGTCCAAAATTCAGCGATTCCCCATCTCAAGCCCAGAAAGCAGGTAGAACAAGTTTTGTGGTGCCTTTCAGCTGCCTACCGGGGTAGTGTAAAAACTACCAACAGAACTCGTTTCTGGCACCTTCCCCGGTGGAGTTGTGCATGGGGTGTGTTTGGAACATTCTGTCACCAGCCGAGTCCAAAATTCAGCTGTTCCCCATCTCTAGCCCAGGAAGCAGGTAGAACCGGTTTTGTGGTGCCTTTCAGCTGCCAACCGGGGTAGTGTAAAAACTACCAACAGAACTTGTTTCTGCCACCTTCCCCGGTGGAGTTGTGCATGGGGTGTGTTTGGAACATTTTGTCACCAGCCGAGTCCAAAATTCAGCCGTTCCCCATCTCTAGCCCAGAAAGCAGGTATGAACAAGTTTTGTGGTGCCTTTCAGCTGCCTACCGGGGTAGTGTAAAAACTACCAACAGTACTCGTTTCTGGCACCTTCCCCGGTGGAGTTGTGCATGGGGTGTGTTTGGAACATTCTGTCACCAGCCGAGTCCAAAATTCAGCTGTTCCCCATCTCTAGCCCAGGAAGCAGGTAGAACCGGTTTTGTGGTGCCTTTCAGCTGCCTACCGGGGTAGTGTAAAAACTACCAACAGAACTCGTTTCTGGCACCTTCCCCGGTGGAGGTGTGCATGGGGTGTGTTTGGAACATTTTGTCACCAGCCGAGTCCAAAATTCAGCCGTTCCCCATCTCAGCCCAGGAAGCAGATAGAACCGGTTTTGTGGTGCCTTTCAGCTGCCTACCGGGGTAGTGTAAAAACTACCAACAGAACTCGTTTCTGGCACCTTCCCCGGTGGAGTTGTGCATGGGGTGTGTTTGGAACATTTTGTCACCAGCCGAGTCCAAAACTCAGCCGTTCCCCATCTCAGCCCAGAAAGCAGATAGAACCGGTTTTGTGGTGCCTTTCAGCTGCCTACCGGGGTAGTGTAAAAACTACCAACAGAACTCGTTTCTGGCACCTTCCTCGGTGGAGTTGTGCATGGGGTGTGTTTGGAACATTCTGTCACCAGCCGAGTCCAAAATTCAGCTGTTCCCCATCTCTAGCCCAGGAAGCAGGTAGAACCGGTTTTGTGGTGCCTTTCAGCTGCCAACCGGGGTAGTGTAAAAACTACCAACAGAACTTGTTTCTGGCACCTTCCCCGGTGGAGTTGTGCATGGGGTGTGTTTGGAACATTCTGTCACCAGCCGAGTCCAAAACTCAGCCGTTCCCCATCTCAGCCCAGGAAGCAGACAGAACCGGTTTTGTGGTGCCTTTCAGCTGCCTACCGGGGTAGTGTAAAAACTACCAACAGAACTCGTTTCTGGCACCTTCCCCGGTGGAGTTGTGCATGGGGTGTGTTTGGAACATTTTGTCACCAGCCGAGTCCAAAGTAGAGCCGTTCCCCATCTCAGCCCAGAAAGCAGGTAGAACAAGTTTTGTGGTGCCTTTCAGCTGCCTACCGGGGTAGTGTAAAAACTACCAACAGAACTCGTTTCTGGCACCTTCCCCGGTGGAGTTGTGCATGGGGTGTGTTTGGAACATTTTGTCACCAGCCGAGTCCAAAACTCAGCCGTTCCCCATCTCAGCCCAGGAAGCAGATAGAACCGGTTTTGTGGTGCCTTTCAGCTGCCTACCGGGGTAGTGTAAAAACTACCAACAGAACTCGTTTCTGGCACCTTCCTCGGTGGAGTTGTGCATGGGGTGTGTTTGGAACATTCTGTCACCAGCCGAGTCCAAAATTCAGCTGTTCCCCATTTCTAGCCCCGGAAGCAGGTAGAACCGGTTTTGTGGTGCCTTTCAGCTGCCTACCGGGGTAGTGTAAAAACTACCAACAGAACTCATTTCTGGCACCTTCCTCGGTGGAGTTGTGCATGGGGTGTGTTTGGAACATTTTGTCACCAGCCGAGTCCAAAATTCAGCCGTTCCCCATCTCAGCCCAGAAAGCAGGTATGAACAAGTTTTGTGGTGCCTTTCAGCTGCCTACCGGGGTAGTGTAGAAACTACCAACAGAACTCGTTTTTGGCACCTTCCCCGGTGGAGTTGTGCATGGGGTGTGTTTGGAACATTCTGTCACCAGCCGAGTCCAAAATTCAGCCGTTCCCCATCTCAGCCCAGGAAGCAGATAGAACCGGTTTTGTGGTGCCTTTCTCTTGCCTACCGGGGTAGTGTAAAAACTACCAACAGAACTCATTTCTGGCACCTTCCCCGGTGGAGTTGTGCATGGGGTGTGTTTGGAACATTTTGTCACCAGCCGAGTCCAAAATTCAGCCGTTCCCCATCTCAGCCCAGAAAGCAGGTATGAACAAGTTTTGTGGTGCCTTTCTCTTGCCTACCGGGGTAGTGTAAAAACTACCAACAGAACTAGTTTCTGGCACCTTCCCCGGTGGAGTTGTGCATGGGGTGTGTTTGGAACATTCTGTCACCAGCCGAGTCCAAAATTCAGCTGTTCCCCATCTCTAGCCCAGGAAGCAGGTAGAACCGGTTTTGTGGTGCCTTTCAGCTGCCTACCGGGGTAGTGTAAAAACTACCAACAGAACTCGTTTCTGGCACCTTCCTCGGTGGAGTTGTGCATGGGGTGTGTTTGGAACATTCTGTCACCAGCAGAGTCCAAAATTCAGCCGTTCCCCATCTCAGCCCAGGAAGCAGATAGAACCAGTTTTGTGGTGCCTTTCTCTTGCCTACCGGGGTAGTGTAAAAACTACCAAAAGAACTCATTTCTGGCACCTTCCCCGGTGGAGTTGTGCATGGGGTGTGTTTGGAACATTCTGTCACCAGCAGAGTCCAAAATTCAGCCGTTCCCCATCTCAGCCCAGAAAGCAGGTATGAACAATTTTTGTGGTGCCTTTCAGCTGCCTACCGGGGTAGTGTAAAAACTACCAAGAGAACTCGTTTCTGGCACCTTCCTCGGTGGTGTTGTGCATGGGGTGTGTTTGGAACATTCTGTCACCAGCCGAGTCCAAAATTCAGCTGTTCCCCATCTCTAGCCCAGGAAGCAGGTAGAACCGGTTTTGTGGTGCCTTTCAGCTGCCTACCGGGGTAGTGTAAAAACTACCAACAGAACTCGTTTCTGGCACCTTCCCCGGTGGAGGTGTGCATGGGGTGTGTTTGGAACATTTTGTCACCAGCCGAGTCCAAAACTCAGCCGTTCCCCATCTCAGCCCAGGAAGCAGATAGAACCGGTTTTGTGGTGCCTTTCAGCTGCCTACCGGGGTAGTGTAAAAACTACCAACAGAACTTGTTTCTGGCACCTTCCCCGGTGGAGTTGTGCATGGGGTGTGTTTGGAACATTCTGTCACCAGCAGAGTCCAAAATTCAGCCGTTCCCCATCTCAGCCCAGGAAGCAGATAGAACCGGTTTTGTGGTGCCTTTCTCGTGCCTACCGGGGTAGTGTAAAAACTACCAACAGAACTCGTTTCTGGCACCTTCCTCGGTGGAGTTGTGCATGGGGTGTGTTTGGAACATTCTGTCACCAGCCGAGTCCAAAATTCAGCTGTTCCCCATCTCTAGCCCAGGAAACAGGTAGAACCGGTTTTGTGGTGCCTTTCAGCTGCCTACCGGGGTAGTGTAAAAACTACCAACAGAACTCGTTTCTGGCACCTTCCCCGGTGGAGTTGTGCATGGGGTGTGTTTGGAACATTTTGTCACCAGCCGAGTCCAAAACTCAGCCGTTCCCCATCTCAGCCCAGGAAGCAGATAGAACCGGTTTTGTGGTGCCTTTCAGCTGCCTACCGGGGTAGTGTAAAAACTACCAACAGAACTCGTTTCTGGCACCTTCCCCGGTGGAGTTGTGCAAGGGGTGTGTTTGGAACATTCTGTCACCAGCCGAGTCCAAAATTCAGCTGTTCCCCATCTCTAGCCCAGGAAGCAGGTAGAACAAGTTTTGTGGTGCCTTTCAGCTGCCTACCGGGGTAGTGTAAAAACTACCAAAAGAACTCATTTCTGGCACCTTCCCCGGTGGAGTTGTGCATGGGGTGTGTTTGGAACATTTTGTCACCAGCCGAGTCCAAAATTCAGCCGTTCCCCATCTCAGCCCAGAAAGCAGGTATGAACAATTTTTGTGGTGCCTTTCTCTTGCCTACCGGGGTAGTGTAAAAACTACCAACAGAACTCGTTTCTGGCACCTTTGCCGGTGGAGTTGTGCATGGGGTGTGTTTGGAACATTCTGTCACCAGCCGAGTCCAAAATTCAGCGGTTCCCCATCTCTAGCCCAGGAAGCAGGTAGAACCGGTTTTGTGGTGCCTTTCAGCTGCCAACCGGGGTAGTGTAAAAACTACCAACAGAACTCGTTTCTGGCACCTTCCCCGGTGGAGTTGTGCATGGGGTGTGTTTGGAACATTTTGTCACCAGCAGAGTCCAAAATTCAGCCGTTCCCCATCTCAGCCCAGAAAGCAGGTAGAACCGGTTTTGTGGTGCCTTTCAGCTGCCTACCGGGGTAGTGTAAAAACTACCAACAGAACTCGTTTCTGGCACCTTCCTCGGTGGAGTTGTGCATGGGGTGTGTTTGGAACATTCTGTCACCAGCCGAGTCCAAAATTCAGCTGTTCCCCATCTCTAGCCCAGGAAGCAGGTAGAACCGGTTTTGTGGTGCCTTTCAGCTGCCAACCGGGGTAGTGTAAAAACTACCAACAGAACTTGTTTCTGGCACCTTCCCCGGTGGAGTTGTGCATGGGGTGTGTTTGGAACATTCTGTCACCAGCAGAGTCCAAAATTCAGCCGTTCCCCATCTCAGCCCAGGAAGCAGATAGAACCGGTTTTGTGGTGCCTTTCAGCTGCCTACCGGGGTAGTGTAAAAACTACCAACAGAACTCATTTCTGGCACCTTCCCCGGTGGAGTTGTGCATGGGGTGTGTTTGGAACATTTTGTCACCAGCCGAGTCCAAAATTCAGCTGTTCCCCATCTCAGCCCAGAAAGCAGGTATGAACAAGTTTTGTGGTGCCTTTCTCTTGCCTACCGGGGTAGTGTAAAAACTACCAACAGAACTAGTTTCTGGCACCTTCCCCGGTGGAGTTGTGCATGGGGTGTGTTTGGAACATTCTGTCACCAGCCGAGTCCAAAATTCAGCTGTTCCCCATCTCTAGCCCAGGAAGCAGATAGAACCGGTTTTGTGGTGCCTTTCAGCTGCCAACCGGGGTAGTGTAAAAACTACCAACAGAACTCGTTTCTGGCACCTTCCCCGGTGGAGGTGTGCATGGGGTGTGTTTGGAACATTTTGTCACCAGCCGAGTCCAAAACTCAGCCGTTCCCCATCTCAGCCCAGAAAGCAGATAGAACCGGTTTTGTGGTGCCTTTCAGCTGCCTACCGGGGTAGTGTAAATACTACCAACAGAACTCGTTTCTGGCACCTTCCTCGGTGGAGTTGTGCATGGGGTGTGTTTGGAACATTCTGTCACCAGCCGAGTCCAAAATTCAGCTGTTCCCCATCTCTAGCCCAGGAAGCAGGTAGAACCGGTTTTGTGGTGCCTTTCAGCTGCCTACCGGGGTAGTGTAAAAACTACCAACAGAACTTGTTTCTGGCACCTTCCCCGGTGGAGTTGTGCATGGGGTGTGTTTGGAACATTCTGTCACCAGCAGAGTCCAAAATTCAGCCGTTCCCCACCTCAGCCCAGGAAGCAGATAGAACCGGTTTTGTGGTGCCTTTCTCTTGCCTACCGGGGTAGTGTAAAAACTACCAAAAGAACTCATTTCTGGCACCTTCCCCGGTGGAGTTGTGCATGGGGTGTGTTTGGAACATTTTGTCACCAGCCGAGTCCAAAATTCAGCCGTTCCCCATCTCAGCCCAGAAAGCAGGTATGAACAAGTTTTGTGGTGCCTTTCTCTTGCCTACCGGGGTAGTGTAAAAACTACCAACAGAACTCGTTTCTGGCACCTTCCTCGGTGGAGTTGTGCATGGGCTGTGTTTGGAACATTCTGTCACCAGCCGAGTCCAAAATTCAGCTGTTCCCCATCTCTAGCCCAGGAAGCAGGTAGAACCGGTTTTGTGGTGCCTTTCAGCTGCCTACCGGGGTAGTGTAAAAACTACCAACAGAACTCGTTTCTGGCACCTTCCCCGGTGGAGGTGTGCATGGGGTGTGTTTGGAACATTTTGTCAACAGCCGAGTCCAAAACTCAGCGATTCCCCATCTCAGCCCAGAAAGCAGGTAGAACAAGTTTTGTGGTGCCTTTCAGCTGCCTACCGGGGTAGTGTAAAAACTACCAAAAGAACTCATTTCTGGCACCTTCCCCGGTGGAGTTGTGCATGGGGTGTGTTTGGAACATTCTGTCACCAGCCGAGTCCAAAATTCAGCTGTTCCCCATCTCTAGCCCAGGAAGCAGGTAGAACCGGTTTTGTGGTGCCTTTCAGCTGCCAACCGGGGTAGTGTAAATACTACCAACAGAACTTGTTTCTGGACCCTTCCCCGGTGGAGTTGTGCATGGGGTGTGTTTGGAACATTCTGTCACCAGCCGAGTCCAAAATTCAGCCGTTCCCCATCTCAGCCCAGGAAGCAGATAGAACCGGTTTTGTGGTGCCTTTCAGCTGCCTACCGGGGTAGTGTAAAAACTACAAAAAGAACTCATTTCTGGCACCTTCCCCGGTGGAGTTGTGCATGGGGTGTGTTTGGAACATTTTGTCACCAGCCGAGTCCAAAATTCAGCCGTTCCCCATCTCAGCCCAGAAAGCAGGTATGAACAATTTTTGTGGTGCCTTTCTCTTGCCTACCGGGGTAGTGTAAAAACTACCAACAGAACTCGTTTCTGGCACCTTCCCCGGTGGAGTTGTGCATGGGGTGTGTTTGGAACATTTTGTCACCAGCCGAGTCCAAAATTCAGCCGTTCCCCATCTCAGCCCAGAAAGCAGGTACCACAAGTTTTGTGGTGCCTTTCAGCTGCCAACCGGGGTAGTGTAAAAACTACCAACAGAACTCGTTTCTGGCACCTTCCCCGGTGGAGTTGTGCATGGGGTGTGTTTGGAACATTTTGTCACCAGCCGAGTCCAAAACTCAGCCGTTCCCCATCTCAGCCCAGGAAGCAGATAGAACCGGTTTTGTGGTGCCTTTCAGCTGCCTACCGGGGTAGTGTAAAAACTACCAACAGAACTTGTTTCTGGCACCTTCCCTGGTGGAGTTGTGCATGGGGTGTGTTTGGAACATTCTGTCACCAGCAGAGTCCAAAACTCAGCCGTTCCCCATCTCAGCCCAGGAAGCAGATAGAACCGGTTTTGTGGTGCCTTTCAGCTGCCTACCGGGGTAGTGTAAAAACTACCAAAAGAACTCATTTCTGGCACCTTCCCCGGTGGAGTTGTGCATGGGGTGTGTTTGGAACATTTTGTCACCAGCCGAGTCCAAAATTCAGCCGTTCCCCATCTCAGCCCAGAAAGCAGGTATGAACAATTTTTGTGGTGCCTTTCTCTTGCCTACCGGGGTAGTGTAAAAACTACCAACAGAACTCGTTTCTGGCACCTTTGCCGGTGGAGTTGTGCATGGGGTGTGTTTGGAACATTTTGTCACCAGCCGAGTCCAAAATTCAGCCGTTCCCCATCTCAGCCCAGAAAGCAGGTATGAACAAGTTTTGTGGTGCCTTTCTCTTGCCTACCGGGGTAGTGTAAAAACTACCAACAGAACTCGTTTCTGGCACCTTCCCCGGTGGAGTTGTGCATGGGCTGTGTTTGGAACATTCTGTCACCAGCCGAGTCCAAAATTCAGCTGTTCCCCATCTCTAGCCCAGGAAGCAGGTAGAACCGGTTTTGTGGTGCCTTTCAGCTGCCAACCGGGGTAGTGTAAAAACTACCAACAGAACTTGTTTCTGGCACCTTCCCCGGTGGAGTTGTGCATGGGGTGTGTTTGGAACATTCTGTCACCAGCAGAGTCCAAAATTCAGCCGTTCCCCATCTCAGCCCAGAAAGCAGGTAGAACCGGTTTTGTGGTGCCTTTCAGCTGCCTACCGGGGTAGTGTAAAAACTACCAACAGAACTCGTTTCTGGCACCTTCCTCGGTGGAGTTGTGCATGGGGTGTGTTTGGAACATTCTGTCACCAGCCGAGTCCAAAATTCAGCTGTTCCCCATCTCTAGCCCAGGAAGCAGGTAGAACCGGTTTTGTGGTGCCTTTCAGCTGCCAACCGGGGTAGTGTAAAAACTACCAACAGAACTTGTTTCTGGCACCTTCCCCGGTGGAGTTGTGCATGGGGTGTGTTTGGAACATTCTGTCACCAGCAGAGTCCAAAATTCAGCCGTTCCCCATCTCAGCCCAGGAAGCAGATAGAACCGGTTTTGTGGTGCCTTTCAGCTGCCTACCGGGGTAGTGTAAAAACTACCAACAGAACTCATTTCTGGCGCCTTCCCCGGTGGAGTTGTGCATGGGGTGTGTTTGGAACATTTTGTCACCAGCCGAGTCCAAAATTCAGCTGTTCCCCATCTCAGCCCAGAAAGCAGGTATGAACAAGTTTTGTGGTGCCTTTCTCTTGCCTACCGGGGTAGTGTAAAAACTACCAACAGAACTCGTTTCTGGCACCTTCCCCGGTGGAGTTGTGCATGGGGTGTGTTTGGAACATTCTGTCACCAGCCGAGTCCAAAATTCAGCTGTTCCCCATCTCTAGCCCAGGAAGCAGATAGAACCGGTTTTGTGGTGCCTTTCAGCTGCCAACCGGGGTAGTGTAAAAACTACCAACAGAACTCGTTTCTGGCACCTTCCCCGGTGGAGGTGTGCATGGGGTGTGTTTGGAACATTTTGTCACCAGCCGAGTCCAAAACTCAGCCGTTCCCCATCTCAGCCCAGAAAGCAGGTAGAACCGGTTTTGTGGTGCCTTTCAGCTGCCTACCGGGGTAGTGTAAATACTACCAACAGAACTCGTTTCTGGCACCTTCCTCGGTGGAGTTGTGCATGGGGTGTGTTTGGAACATTCTGTCACCAGCCGAGTCCAAAATTCAGCTGTTCCCCATCTCTAGCCCAGGAAGCAGGTAGAACCGGTTTTGTGGTGCCTTTCAGCTGCCTACCGGGGTAGTGTAAAAACTACCAACAGAACTTGTTTCTGGCACCTTCCCCGGTGGAGTTGTGCATGGGGTGTGTTTGGAACATTCTGTCACCAGCAGAGTCCAAAATTCAGCCGTTCCCCATCTCAGCCCAGGAAGCAGATAGAACCGGTTTTGTGGTGCCTTTCTCTTGCCTACCGGGGTAGTGTAAAAACTACCAAAAGAACTCATTTCTGGCACCTTCCCCGGTGGAGTTGTGCATGGCGTGTGTTTGGAACATTTTGTCACCAGCCGAGTCCAAAATTCAGCCGTTCCCCATCTCAGCCCAGAAAGCAGGTATGAACAATTTTTGTGGTGCCTTTCTCTTGCCTACCGGGGTAGTGTAAAAACTACCAACAGAACTCGTTTCTGGCACCTTCCCCGGTGGAGTTGTGCATGGGCTGTGTTTGGAACATTCTGTCACCAGCCGAGTCCAAAATTCAGCTGTTCCCCATCTCTAGCCCAGGAAGCAGGTAGAACCGGTTTTGCGGTGCCTTTCAGCTGCCTACCGGGGTAGTGTAGAAACTACCAACAGAACTCGTTTCTGGCACCTTCCCCGGTGGAGTTGTGCATGGGGTGTGTTTGGAACATTTTGTCACCAGCCGAGTCCAAAACTCAGCCGTTCCCCATCTCAGCCCAGGAAGCAGATAGAACCGGTTTTGTGGTGCCTTTCAGCTGCCTACCGGGGTAGTGTAAAAACTACCAAAAGAACTCATTTCTGGCACCTTCCCCGGTGGAGTTGTGCATGGGGTGTGTTTGGAACATTCTGTCACCAGCAGAGTCCAAAATTCAGCCGTTCCCCATCTCAGCCCAGGAAGCAGATAGAACCGGTTTTGTGGTGCCTTTCAGCTGCCTACCGGGGTAGTGTAAAAACTACCAACAGAACTCATTTCTGGCACCTTCCCCGGTGGAGTTGTGCATGGGGTGTGTTTGGAACATTTTGTCACCAGCCGAGTCCAAAATTCAGCCGTTCCCCATCTCAGCCCAGAAAGCAGGTATGAACAATTTTTGTGGTGCCTTTCTCTTGCCTACCGGGGTAGTGTAAAAACTACCAACAGAACTCGTTTCTGGCACCTTCCCCGGTGGAGTTGTGCATGGGGTGTGTTTGGAACATTCTGTCACCAGCCGAGTCCAAAATTCAGCTGTTCCCCATCTCTAGCCCAGGAAGCAGATAGAACCGGTTTTGTGGTGCCTTTCAGCTGCCAACCGGGGTAGTGTAAAAACTACCAACAGAACTCGTTTCTGGCACCTTCCCCGGTGGAGGTGTGCATGGGGTGTGTTTGGAACATTTTGTCACCAGCCGAGTCCAAAACTCAGCCGTTCCCCATCTCAGCCCAGAAAGCAGGTAGAACCGGTTTTGTGGTGCCTTTCAGCTGCCTACCGGGGTAGTGTAAATACTACCAACAGAACTCGTTTCTGGCACCTTCCTCGGTGGAGTTGTGCATGGGGTGTGTTTGGAACATTCTGTCACCAGCCGAGTCCAAAATTCAGCTGTTCCCCATCTCTAGCCCAGGAAGCAGGTAGAACCGGTTTTGTGGTGCCTTTCAGCTGCCTACCGGGGTAGTGTAAAAACTACCAACAGAACTTGTTTCTGGCACCTTCCCCGGTGGAGTTGTGCATGGGGTGTGTTTGGAACATTCTGTCACCAGCAGAGTCCAAAATTCAGCCGTTCCCCATCTCAGCCCAGGAAGCAGATAGAACCGGTTTTGTGGTGCCTTTCTCTTGCCTACCGGGGTAGTGTAAAAACTACCAAAAGAACTCATTTCTGGCACCTTCCCCGGTGGAGTTGTGCATGGCGTGTGTTTGGAACATTTTGTCACCAGCCGAGTCCAAAATTCAGCCGTTCCCCATCTCAGCCCAGAAAGCAGGTATGAACAATTTTTGTGGTGCCTTTCTCTTGCCTACCGGGGTAGTGTAAAAACTACCAACAGAACTCGTTTCTGGCACCTTCCCCGGTGGAGTTGTGCATGGGCTGTGTTTGGAACATTCTGTCACCAGCCGAGTCCAAAATTCAGCTGTTCCCCATCTCTAGCCCAGGAAGCAGGTAGAACCGGTTTTGCGGTGCCTTTCAGCTGCCTACCGGGGTAGTGTAGAAACTACCAACAGAACTCGTTTCTGGCACCTTCCCCGGTGGAGTTGTGCATGGGGTGTGTTTGGAACATTTTGTCACCAGCCGAGTCCAAAACTCAGCCGTTCCCCATCTCAGCCCAGGAAGCAGATAGAACCGGTTTTGTGGTGCCTTTCAGCTGCCTACCGGGGTAGTGTAAAAACTACCAAAAGAACTCATTTCTGGCACCTTCCCCGGTGGAGTTGTGCATGGGGTGTGTTTGGAACATTCTGTCACCAGCAGAGTCCAAAATTCAGCCGTTCCCCATCTCAGCCCAGGAAGCAGATAGAACCGGTTTTGTGGTGCCTTTCAGCTGCCTACCGGGGTAGTGTAAAAACTACCAACAGAACTCATTTCTGGCACCTTCCCCGGTGGAGTTGTGCATGGGGTGTGTTTGGAACATTTTGTCACCAGCCGAGTCCAAAATTCAGCCGTTCCCCATCTCAGCCCAGAAAGCAGGTATGAACAATTTTTGTGGTGCCTTTCTCTTGCCTACCGGGGTAGTGTAAAAACTACCAACAGAACTCGTTTCTGGCACCTTTGCCGGTGGAGTTGTGCATGGGGTGTGTTTGGAACATTCTGTCACCAGCCGAGTCCAAAATTCAGCGGTTCCCCATCTCTAGCCCAGGAAGCAGGTAGAACCGGTTTTGTGGTGCCTTTCAGCTGCCAACCGGGGTAGTGTAAAAACTACCAACAGAACTCGTTTCTGGCACCTTCCCCGGTGGAGTTGTGCATGGGGTGTGTTTGGAACATTTTGTCAACAGCAGAGTCCAAAATTCAGCCGTTCCCCATCTCAGCCCAGGAAGCAGATAGAACTGGTTTTGTGGTGCCTTTCTCGTGCCTACCGGGGTAGTGTAAAAACTACCAACAGAACTCGTTTCTGGCACCTTCCCCGGTGGAGTTGTGCAAGGGGTGTGTTTGGAACATTTTGTCACCAGCCGAGTCCAAAATTCAGCCGTTCCCCATCTCAGCCCAGAAAGCAGGTACCACAAGTTTTGTGGTGCCTTTCAGCTGCCTACCGGGGTAGTGTAAAAACTACCAACAGAACTCGTTTCTGGCACCTTCCCCGGTGGAGGTGTGCATGGGGTGTGTTTGGAACATTTTGTCACCAGCCGAGTCCAAAACTCAGCCGTTCCCCATCTCAGCCCAGAAAGCAGATAGAACCGGTTTTGTGGTGCCTTTCAGCTGCCTACCGGGGTAGTGTAAAAACTACCAACAGAACTTGTTTCTGGCACCTTCCCTGGTGGAGTTGTGCATGGGGTGTGTTTGGAACATTCTGTCACCAGCAGAGTCCAAAACTCAGCCGTTCCCCATCTCAGCCCAGGAAGCAGATAGAACCGGTTTTGTGGTGCCTTTCAGCTGCCTACCGGGGTAGTGTAAAAACTACCAAAAGAACTCATTTCTGGCACCTTCCCCGGTGGAGTTGTGCATGGGGTGTGTTTGGAACATTTTGTCACCAGCCGAGTCCAAAATTCAGCCGTTCCCCATCTCAGCCCAGAAAGCAGGTATGAACAAGTTTTGTGGTGCCTTTCTCTTGCCTACCGGGGTACTGTAAAAACTACCAACAGAACTCGTTTCTGGCACCTTTGCCGGTGGAGTTGTGCATGGGGTGTGTTTGGAACATTCTGTCACCAGCCGAGTCCAAAATTCAGCTGTTCCCCATCTCTAGCCCAGGAAGCAGATAGAACCGGTTTTGTGGTGCCTTTCAGCTGCCAACCGGGGTACTGTAAAAACTACCAACAGAACTCGTTTCTGGCACCTTCCCCGGTGGAGTTGTGCATGGGGTGTGTTTGGAACATTCTGTCACCAGCCGAGTCCAAAATTCAGCCGTTCCCCATCTCAGCCCAGGAAGCAGGTAGAACCAGTTTTGTGGTGCCTTTCAGCTGCCTACCGGGGTAGTGTAAAAACTACCAACAGAACTCGTTTCTGGCACCTTCCCCGGTGGAGTTGTGCATGGGGTGTGTTTGGAACATTCTGTCACCAGCCGAGTCCAAAATTCAGCTGTTCCCCATCTCTAGCCCAGGAAGCAGATAGAACCGGTTTTGTGGTGCCTTTCAGCTGCCTACCGGGGTAGTGTAAAAACTACCAACAGAACTCGTTTCTGGCACCTTCCCCGGTGGAGTTGTGCATGGGGTGTGTTTGGAACATTTTGTCACCAGCCGAGTCCAAAATTCAGCCGTTCCCCATCTCAGCCCAGAAAGCAGGTATGAACAAGTTTTGTGGTGCCTTTCAGCTGCCTACCGGGGTAGTGTAAAAACTACCAACAGAACTCGTTTCTGGCACCTTCCTCGGTGGAGTTGTGCATGGGGTGTGTTTGGAACATTTTGTCACCAGCCGAGTCCAAAATTCAGCCGTTCCCCATCTCAGCCCAGAAAGCAGGTAGAACAAGTTTTGTGGTGCCTTTCAGCTGCCTACCGGGGTAGTGTAAAAACTACCAACAGAACTCGTTTCTGGCACCTTCCCCGGTGGAGGTGTGCATGGGGTGTGTTTGGAACATTTTGTCACCAGCCGAGTCCAAAACTCAGCCGTTCCCCCATCTCAGCCCAGAAAGCAGGTAGAACAAGTTTTGTGGTGCCTTTCAGCTGCCTACCGGGGTAGTGTAAAAACTACCAACAGAACTTGTTTCTGGCACCTTCCTCGGTGGAGTTGTGCATGGGGTGTGTTTGGAACATTCTCTCACCAGCCGAGTCCAAAATTCAGCTGTTCCCCATCTCTAGCCCAGGAAGCAGGTAGAACAAGTTTTGTGGTGCCTTTCAGCTGCCTACCGGGGTAGTGTAAAAACTACCAACAGAACTTGTTTCTGGCACCTTCCCCGGTGGAGTTGTGCATGGGGTGTGTTTGGAACATTCTGTCACCAGCCGAGTCCAAAATTCAGCCGTTCCCCATCTCAGCCCAGGAAGCAGATAGAACCGGTTTTGTGGTGCCTTTCAGCTGCCTACCGGGGTAGTGTAAAAACTACCAAAAGAACTCATTTCTGGCACCTTCCCCGGTGGAGTTGTGCATGGCGTGTGTTTGGAACATTTTGTCACCAGCCGAGTCCAAAACTCAGCCGTTCCCCATCTCAGCCCAGAAAGCAGGTAGAACAAGTTTTGTGGTGCCTTTCTCTTGCCTACCGGGGTAGTGTAAAAACTACCAACAGAACTCGTTTCTGGCACCTTCCCCGGTGGAGTTGTGCATGGGGTGTGTTTGGAACATTTTGTCACCAGCCGAGTCCAAAATTCAGCTGTTCCCCATCTCTAGCCCAGGAAGCAGGTAGAAAAACTTTTGTGGTGCCTTTCAGCTGCCAACCGGGGTAGTGTAAAAACTACCAACAGAACTCATTTCTGGCACCTTCCCCGGTGGAGGTGTGCATGGGGTGTGTTTGGAACATTTTGTCACCAGCCGAGTCCAAAATTCAGCCGTTCCCCATCTCAGCCCAGAAAGCAGGTATGAAGAAGTTTTGTGGTGCCTTTCAGCTGCCAACCGGGGTAGTGTAAAAACTACCAACAGAACTCGTTTCTGGCACCTTCCTCGGTGGAGTTGTGCATGGGGTGTGTTTGGAACATTTTGTCACCAGCCGAGTCCAAAATTCAGCCGTTCCCCATCTCAGCCCAGAAAGCAGGTACAACAAGTTTTGTGGTGCCTTTCAGCTGCCAACCGGGGGAGTGTAAAAACTACCAACAGAACTCGTTTCTGGCACCTTCCCCGGTGGAGTTGTGCATGGGGTGTTTTTGGAACATTTTGTCACCAGCCGAGTCCAAAATTCAGCTGTTCCCCATCTCAGCCCAGAAAGCAGGTAGAACAAGTTTTGTGGTGCCTTTCTCTTGCCTACCGGGGTAGTGTAAAAACTACCAACAGAACTCGTTTCTGGCACCTTCCCCGGTGGAGTTGTGCATGGGGTGTGTTTGGTACATTTTGTCACCAGCCGAGTCCAAAATTCAGCGATTCCCCATCTCAGCCAAGAAAGCAGGTAGAACAAGTTTTGTGGTGCCTTTCTCTTGCCTACCGGGGTAGTTTAAATCTACCAACAGAACTCGTTTCTGGCACCTTCCCCGGTGGAGTTGTGCACGGGGTGTGTTTGGAACATTTTGTCACCAGCCGAGTCCAAAACTCATTGATTCCCCATCTCAGCCCAGAAAGCAGGTAGAACAAGTTTTGTGGTGCCTTTCTCTTGCCTACCGGGGTAGTGTAAAAACTACAAACAGAACTCATTTCTGGCACCTTCCCCGGTGGAGTTGTGCATGGGGTGTGTTTGGAACATTTTGTCACCAGCCGAGTCCAAAATTCAGCCGTTCCCCATCTCAGCCCAGAAAGCAGGTAGAACAACTTTTGTGGTGCCTTCCAGCTGCCTACCGGGGTAGTGTAGAAACTACCAACAGAACTCGTTTCTGGCACCTTCCCCGGTGGAGTTGTGCATGGGGTGTGTTTGGAACATTTTGTCACCAGCCGAGTCCAAACCTCAGCGATTCCTCATCTCAGCCCAGAAAGCAGGTAGAACAAGTTTTGTGGTGCCTTTCAGCTGCCTACCGGGGTAGTGTAAAAACTACCAACAGAATTCCTTTCTGGCACCTTCCCCGGTGGAGTTGTGCATGGGGTGTGTTTGGAACATTTTGTCAACAGCCGAGTCCAAAATTCAGCTGTTCCCCATCTCTAGCCCAGGAAGCAGATAGAACCGGTTTTGTGGTGCCTTTCAGCTGCCTACCGGGGTAGTGTAAAAACTACCAACAGAACTCATTTCTGGCACCTTCCCCGGTGGAGTTGTGCATGGGGTGTGTTTGGAACATTTTGTCACCAGCCGAGTACAAAACTCATTGATTCCCCATCTCAGCCCAGAAAGCAGGTAGAACAAGTTTTGTGGTGCCTTTCAGCTGCCAACCGGGGTAGTTTAAATCTACCAACAGAACTCGTTACTGGCACCTTCCCCGGAGGAGTTGTGCATGGGGTGTGTTTGGAACATTTTGTCACCAGCCGAGTCCAAAATTCAGCCGTTCCCCATCTCAGCCCAGAAAGCAGGTAGAACAAGTTTTGTGGTGCCTTTCAGCTGCCTACCGGGGTAGTGTAGAAACTACCAACAGAACTCGATTTTGGCACCTTCCCCGGTGGAGTTGTGCATGGGGTGTGTTTGGAACATTCTGTCACCAGCCGAGTCCAAAATTCAGCTGTTCCCCATCTCAGCCCAGAAAGCAGGTATGAACAAGTTCTGTGGTGCCTTTCAGCTGCCTACCGGGGTAGTGTAAAAACTACCAACAGAACTCGTTTCTGGCACCTTCCCCGGTGGAGTTGTGCATGGGGTGTGTTTGGAACATTTTGTCACCAGCTGAGTCCAAAATTCAGCCGTTCCCCATCTCAGCCCAGGAAGCAGATAGAACCGGTTTTGTGGTGCCTTTCAGCTGCCAACCGGGGGAGTGTAAAAACTACCAACAGAACTCGTTTCTGGCACCTTCCCCGGTGGAGTTGTGCATGGGGTGTTTTTGGAACATTTTGTCACCAGCCGAGTCCAAAATTCAGCTGTTCCCCATCTCAGCCCAGAAAGCAGGTAGAACAAGTTTTGTGGTGCCTTTCTCTTGCCTACCGGGGTAGTGTAAAAACTACCAACAGAACTAGTTTCTGGCACCTTCCCCGGTGGAGTTGTGCATGGGGTGTGTTTGGTACATTTTGTCACCAGCCGAGTCCAAAATTCAGCGATTCCCCATCTCAGCCAAGAAAGCAGGTAGAACAAGTTTTGTGGTGCCTTTCTCTTGCCTACCGGGGTAGTTTAAATCTACCAACAGAACTCGTTTCTGGCACCTTCCCCGGAGGAGTTGTGCACGGGGTGTGTTTGGAACATTTTGTCACCAGCCGAGTCCAAAACTCATTGATTCCCCATCTCAGCCCAGAAAGCAGGTAGAACAAGTTTTGTGGTGCCTTTCTCTTGCCTACCGGGGTAGTGTAAAAACTACCAACAGAACTCGTTTCTGGCACCTTCCCCGGTGGAGTTGTGCATGGGGTGTGTTTGGAACATTTTGTCACCAGCCGAGTCCAAAATTCAGCGATTCCCCATCTCAGCCCAGAAAGCAGGTAGAACAAGTTTTGTGGTGCCTTTCAGCTGCCTACCGGGGTAGTGTAAAAACTACCAACAGAACTCGTTTCTGGCACCTTCCCCGGTGGAGTTGTGCATGGGGTGTGTTTGGAACATTTTGTCACCAGCCGAGTCCAAAATTCAGCGATTCCCCATCTCAGCCCAGAAAGCAGGTAGAACAAGTTTTGTGGTGCCTTTCAGCTGCCTACCGGGGTAGTGTAAAAACTACCAACAGAACTCCTTTCTGGCACCTTCCCCGGTGGAGTTGTGCATGGGGTGTGTTTGGAACATTTTCTCACCAGCCGAGTCGAAAATTCAGCGATTCCCCATCTCAGCCCAGAAAGCAGGTAGAACAAGTTTTGTGGTGCCTTTCAGCTGCCTACCGGGGTAGTGTAAAAACTACCAACAGAACTCGTTTCTGGCACCTTCCCCGGTGGAGTTGTGCATGGGGTGTGTTTGGAACATTTTGTCACCAGCCGAGTCCAAAATTCAGCGATTCCCCATCTCAGCCCAGAAAGCAGGTAGAACAAGTTTTGTGGTGCCTTTCTCTTGCCTACCGGGGTAGTGTAAAAACTACCAACAGAACTCGTTTCTGGCACCTTCCCCGGTGGAGTTGTGCATGGGGTGTGTTTGGAACATTTTGTCACCAGCCGAGTCCAAAATTCAGCCGTTCCCCATCTCAGCCCAGAAAGCAGGTAGAACAAGTTTTGTGGTGCCTTTCAGCTGCCTACCGGGGTAGTGTAAAAACTACCAACAGAACTCGTTTCTGGCACCTTCCCCGGTGGAGTTGTGCATGGGGAGTGTTTGGAACATTTTGTCAGCAGCCGAGTCCAAAATTCAGCGATTCCCCATCTCCAGCCCAGAAAGCAGGTAGAACAAGTTTTGTGGTGCCTTTCAGCTGCCTACCGGGGTAGTGTAAAAACTACCAACAGAACTCGTTTCTGGCACCTTCCCCGGTGGAGTTGTGCATGGGGTGTGTTTGGAACATTTTGTCACCAGCCGAGTCCAAAATTCAGCGATTCCCCATCTCAGCCCAGAAAGCAGGTAGGACAAGTTTTGTGGTGCCTTTCAGCTGCCTACCGGGGTAGTGTAAAAACTACCAACAGAACTCGTTTCTGGCACCTTCCCCGGTGGAGTTGTGCATGGGGTGTGTTTGGAACATTTTGTCACCAGCCGAGTCCAAAATTCAGCGATTCCCCATCTCAGCCCAGAAAGCAGGTAGAACAAGTTTTGTGGTGCCTTTCAGCTGCCTACTGGGGTAGTGTAAAAACTACCAACAGAACTCCTTTCTGGCACCTTCCCCGGTGGAGTTGTGCATGGGGTGTGTTTGGAACATTTTGTCACCAGCCGAGTCCAAAATTCAGCCGTTCCCCATCTCAGCCCAGAAAGCAGGTAGAACAAGTTTTGTGGTGCCTTTCTCTTGCCTACCGGGGTACTGTAAAAACTACCAACAGAACTCGTTTCTGGCACCTTCCCCGGTGGAGTTGTGCATGGGGTGTGTTTGGAACATTTTGTCACCAGCCGAGTCCAAAATTCAGCGATTCCCCATCTCAAGCCCAGAAAGCAGGTAGAACAAGTTTTGTGGTGCCTTTCAGCTGCCTACCGGGGTAGTGTAAAAACTACCAACAGAACTCGTTTCTGGCACCTTCCCCGGTGGAGTTGTGCATGGGGTGTGTTTGGAACATTTTGTCACCAGCCGAGTCCAAAATTCAGCCGTTCCCCATCTCAGCCCAGAAAGCAGGTAGAACAAGTTTTGTGGTGCCTTTCTCTTGCCTACCGGGGTAGTGTAAAAACTACCAACAGAACTCGTTTCTGGCACCTTCCCCGGTGGAGTTGTGCATGGGGTGTGTTTGGAACATTTTGTCACCAGCTGAGTCCAAAATTCAGCGATTCCCCATCTCAAGCCCAGAAAGCAGGTAGAACAAGTTTTGTGGTGCCTTTCAGCTGCCTACCGGGGTAGTGTAAAAACTACCAACAGAACTCGTTTCTGGCACCTTCCCCGGTGGAGTTGTGCATGGGGTGTGTTTGGAACATTTTGTCACCAGCCGAGTCCAAAATTCAGCGATTCCCCATCTCAGCCCAGAAAGCAGGTAGAACAAGTTTTGTGGTGCCTTTCAGCTGCCTACCGGGGTAGTGTAAAAACTACCAACAGAACTCGTTTCTGGCACCTTCCCCGGTGGAGTTGTGCATGGGGTGTGTTTGGAACATTTTGTCACCAGCCGAGTCCAAAATTCAGCGATTCCCCATCTCAGCCCAGAAAGCAGGTAGAACAAGTTTTGTGGTGCCTTTCAGCTGCCTACCGGGGTAGTGTAAAAACTACCAACAGAACTCGTTTCTGGCACCTTCCCTGGTGGAGTTGTGCATGGGGTGTGTTTGGAACATTTTGTCACCAGCCGAGTCCAAAATTCAGCCGTTCCCCATCTCAGCCCAGAAAGCAGGTAGAACAAGTTTTGTGGTGCCTTTCAGCTGCCTACCGGGGTAGTGTAAAAACTACCAACAGAACTCGTTTCTGGCACCTTCCCCGGTGGAGTTGTGCATGGGGTGTGTTTGGAACATTTTGTCACCAGCCGAGTCCAAAATTCAGCCGTTCCCCATCTCAGCCCAGAAAGCAGGTAGAACAAGTTTTGTGGTGCCTTTCAGCTGCCTACCGGGGTAGTGTAAAAACTACCAACAGAACTCGTTTCTGGCACCTTCCCCGGTGGAGTTGTGCATGGGGTGTCTTTGGAACATTTTGTCACCAGCCGAGTCCAAAATTCAGCGATTCCCCATCTCAGCCCAGAAAGCAGGTAGAACAAGTTTTGTGGTGCCTTTCAGCTGCCTACCGGGGTAGTGTAAAAACTACCAACAGAACTCGTTTCTGGCACCTTCCCCGGTGGAGTTGTGCATGGGGTGCGTTTGGAACATTTTGTCACCAGCCGAGTCCAAAATTCAGCGATTCCCCATCTCAGCCCAGAAAGCAGGTAGAACAAGTTTTGTGGTGCCTTTCAGCTGCCTACCGGGGTAGTGTAAAAACTACCAACAGAACTCGTTTCTGGCACCTTCCCCGGTGGAGTTGTGCATGGGGTGTGTTTGGAACATTTTGTCACCAGCCGAGTCCAAAATTCAGCGATTCCCCATCTCAGCCCAGAAAGCAGGTACAAAAAGTTTTGTGGTGCCTTTCAGCTGCCTACCGGGGTACTGTAAAAACTACCAACAGAACTCGTTTCTGGCACCTTCCCCGGTGGAGTTGTGCATGGGGTGTGTTTGGAACATTTTGTCACCAGCCGAGTCCAAAATTCAGCGATTCCCCATCTCAAGCCCAGAAAGCAGGTAGAACAACTTTTGTGGTGCCTTTCTCTTGCCTACCGGGGTAGTGTAAAAACTACCAACAGAACTCGTTTCTGGCACCTTCCCCGGTGGAGTTGTGCATGGGGTGTGTTTGGAACATTTTGTCAGCAGCCGAGTCCAAAATTCAGCTTATCCCCATCTCAGCCCAGAAAGCAGGTAGAAAAACTTTTGTGGTGCCTTTCAGCTGCCTACCGGGGTAGTGTAAAAACTACCAACAGAACTCGTTTCTGGCACCTTCCCCGGTGGAGTTGTGCATGGGGAGTGTTTGGAACATTTTGTCAGCAGTCGAGTCCAAAATTCAGCGATTCCCCATCTCAGCCCAGAAAGCAGGTAGAACAAGTTTTGTGGTGCCTTTCAGCTGCCTACCGGGGTAGTGTAAAAACTACCAACAGAACTCGTTTCTGGCACCTTCCCCGGTGGAGTTGTGCATGGGGTGTGTTTGGAACATTTTGTCACCAGCCGAGTCCAAAATTCAGCGATTCCCCATCTCAGCCCAGAAAGCAGGTAGGACAAGTTTTGTGGTGCCTTTCAGCTGCCTACCGGGGTAGTGTAAAAACTACCAACAGAACTCGTTTCTGGCACCTTCCCCGGTGGAGTTGTGCATGGGGTGTGTTTGGAACATTTTGTCACCAGCCGAGTCCAAAATTCAGCGATTCCCCATCTCAGCCCAGAAAGCAGGTAGAACAAGTTTTGTGGTGCCTTTCAGCTGCCTACCGGGGTAGTGTAAAAACTACCAACAGAACTCGTTTCTGGCACCTTCCCCGGTGGAGTTGTGCATGGGGTGTGTTTGGAACATTTTGTCACCAGCCGAGTCCAAAATTCAGCGATTCCCCATCTCAGCCCAGAAAGCAGGTAGAACAAGTTTTGTGGTGCCTTTCAGCTGCCTACCGGGGTAGTGTAAAAACTACCAACAGAACTCGTTTCTGGCACCTTCCCCGGTGGAGTTGTGCATGGGGTGTGTTTGGAACATTTTGTCACCAGCCGAGTCCAAAATTCAGCCGTTCCCCATCTCAGCCCAGAAAGCAGGTAGAACAAGTTTTGTGGTGCCTTTCTCTTGCCTACCGGGGTAGTGTAAAAACTACCAACAGAACTCGTTTCTGGCACCTTCCCCGGTGGAGTTGTGCATGGGGTGTGTTTGGAACATTTTGTCACCCGCCGAGTCCAAAATTCAGCGATTCCCCATCTCAGCCCAGAAAGCAGGTAGAACAAGTTTTGTGGTGCCTTTCTCTTGCCTACCGGGGTAGTGTAAAAACTACCAACAGAACTCGTTTCTGGCACCTTCCCCGGTGGAGTTGTGCATGGGGTGTGTTTGGAACATTTTGTCACCAGCCGAGTCCAAAATTCAGCCGTTCCCCATCTCAGCCCAGAAAGCAGGTAGAACAAGTTTTGTGGTGCCTTTCAGCTGCCTACCGGGGTAGTGTAAAAACTACCAACAGAACTCGTTTCTGGCACCTTCCCCGGTGGAGTTGTGCATGGGGAGTGTTTGGAACATTTTGTCAGCAGTCGAGTCCAAAATTCAGCGATTCCCCATCTCCAGCCCAGAAAGCAGGTAGAACAAGTTTTGTGGTGCCTTTCAGCTGCCTACCGGGGTAGTGTAAAAACTACCAACAGAACTCGTTTCTGGCACCTTCCCCGGTGGAGTTGTGCATGGGGTGTGTTTGGAACATTTTGTCACCAGCCGAGTCCAAAATTCAGCGATTCCCCATCTCAGCCCAGAAAGCAGGTAGGACAAGTTTTGTGGTGCCTTTCAGCTGCCTACCGGGGTAGTGTAAAAACTACCAACAGAACTCGTTTCTGGCACCTTCCCCGGTGGAGTTGTGCATGGGGTGTGTTTGGAACATTTTGTCACCAGCCGAGTCCAAAATTCAGCGATTCCCCATCTCAGCCCAGAAAGCAGGTAGGACAAGTTTTGTGGTGCCTTTCAGCTGCCTACCGGGGTAGTGTAAAAACTACCAACAGAACTCGTTTCTGGCACCTTCCCCGGTGGAGTTGTGCATGGGGTGTGTTTGGAACATTTTGTCACCAGCCGAGTCCAAAATTCAGCGATTCCCCATCTCAGCCCAGAAAGCAGGTAGAACAAGTTTTGTGGTGCCTTTCAGCTGCCTACCGGGGTAGTGTAAAAACTACCAACAGAACTCGTTTCTGGCACCTTCCCCGGTGGAGTTGTGCATGGGGTGTGTTTGGAACATTTTGTCACCAGCCGAGTCCAAAATTCAGCGATTCCCCATCTCAAGCCCAGAAAGCAGGTAGAACAAGTTTTGTGGTGCCTTTCAGCTGCCTACCGGGGTAGTGTAAAAACTACCAACAGAACTCCTTTCTGGCACCTTCCCCGGTGGAGTTGTGCATGGGGTGTGTTTGGAACATTTTGTCACCAGCCGAGTCCAAAATTCAGCCGTTCCCCATCTCAGCCCAGAAAGCAGGTAGAACAAGTTTTGTGGTGCCTTTCAGCTGCCTACCGGGGTAGTGTAAAAACTACCAACAGAACTCGTTTCTGGCACCTTCCCCGGTGGAGTTGTGCATGGGGTGTGTTTGGAACATTTTGTCACCAGCCGAGTCCAAAATTCAGCCGTTCCCCATCTCAGCCCAGAAAGCAGGTAGAACAAGTTTTGTGGTGCCTTTCTCTTGCCTACCGGGGTAGTGTAAAAACTACCAACAGAACTCGTTTCTGGCACCTTCCCCGGTGGAGTTGTGCATGGGGTGTGTTTGGAACATTTTGTCACCCGCCGAGTCCAAAATTCAGCGATTCCCCATCTCAGCCCAGAAAGCAGGTAGAACAAGTTTTGTGGTGCCTTTCTCTTGCCTACCGGGGTAGTGTAAAAACTACCAACAGAACTCGTTTCTGGCACCTTCCCCGGTGGAGTTGTGCATGGGGTGTGTTTGGAACATTTTGTCACCAGCCGAGTCCAAAATTCAGCCGTTCCCCATCTCAGCCCAGAAAGCAGGTAGAACAAGTTTTGTGGTGCCTTTCAGCTGCCTACCGGGGTAGTGTAAAAACTACCAACAGAACTCGTTTCTGGCACCTTCCCCGGTGGAGTTGTGCATGGGGAGTGTTTGGAACATTTTGTCAGCAGTCGAGTCCAAAATTCAGCGATTCCCCATCTCCAGCCCAGAAAGCAGGTAGAACAAGTTTTGTGGTGCCTTTCAGCTGCCTACCGGGGTAGTGTAAAAACTACCAACAGAACTCGTTTCTGGCACCTTCCCCGGTGGAGTTGTGCATGGGGTGTGTTTGGAACATTTTGTCACCAGCCGAGTCCAAAATTCAGCGATTCCCCATCTCAGCCCAGAAAGCAGGTAGGACAAGTTTTGTGGTGCCTTTCAGCTGCCTACCGGGGTAGTGTAAAAACTACCAACAGAACTCGTTTCTGGCACCTTCCCCGGTGGAGTTGTGCATGGGGTGTGTTTGGAACATTTTGTCACCAGCCGAGTCCAAAATTCAGCGATTCCCCATCTCAGCCCAGAAAGCAGGTAGGACAAGTTTTGTGGTGCCTTTCAGCTGCCTACCGGGGGTAGTGTAAAAACTACCAACAGAACTCGTTTCTGGCACCTTCCCCGGTGGAGTTGTGCATGGGGTGTGTTTGGAACATTTTGTCACCAGCCGAGTCCAAAATTCAGCGATTCCCCATCTCAGCCCAGAAAGCAGGTAGAACAAGTTTTGTGGTGCCTTTCAGCTGCCTACCGGGGTAGTGTAAAAACTACCAACAGAACTCGTTTCTGGCACCTTCCCCGGTGGAGTTGTGCATGGGGTGTGTTTGGAACATTTTGTCACCAGCCGAGTCCAAAATTCAGCGATTCCCCATCTCAAGCCCAGAAAGCAGGTAGAACAAGTTTTGTGGTGCCTTTCAGCTGCCTACCGGGGTAGTGTAAAAACTACCAACAGAACTCCTTTCTGGCACCTTCCCCGGTGGAGTTGTGCATGGGGTGTGTTTGGAACATTTTGTCACCAGCCGAGTCCAAAATTCAGCCGTTCCCCATCTCAGCCCAGAAAGCAGGTAGAACAAGTTTTGTGGTGCCTTTCAGCTGCCTACCGGGGTAGTGTAAAAACTACCAACAGAACTCGTTTCTGGCACCTTCCCCGGTGGAGTTGTGCATGGGGTGTGTTTGGAACATTTTGTCACCAGCCGAGTCCAAAATTCAGCGATTCCCCATCTCAGCCCAGAAAGCAGGTAGAACAAGTTTTGTGGTGCCTTTCAGCTGCCTACCGGGGTAGTGTAAAAACTACCAACAGAACTCCTTTCTGGCACCTTCCCCGGTGGAGTTGTGCATGGGGTGTGTTTGGAACATTTTGTCACCAGCCGAGTCCAAAATTCAGCGATTCCCCATCTCAGCCCAGAAAGCAGGTAGAACAAGTTTTGTGGTGCCTTTCAGCTGCCTACCGGGGTAGTGTAAAAACTACCAACAGAACTCGTTTCTGGCACCTTCCCCGGTGGAGTTGTGCATGGGGTGTGTTTGGAACATTTTGTCACCAGCCGAGTCCAAAATTCAGCGATTCCCCATCTCAGCCCAGAAAGCAGGTAGGACAAGTTTTGTGGTGCCTTTCAGCTGCCTACCGGGGTAGTGTAAAAACTACCAACAGAACTCGTTTCTGGCACCTTCCCCGGTGGAGTTGTGCATGGGGTGTGTTTGGAACATTTTGTCACCAGCCGAGTCCAAAATTCAGCGATTCCCCATCTCAGCCCAGAAAGCAGGTAGGACAAGTTTTGTGGTGCCTTTCAGCTGCCTACCGGGGTAGTGTAAAAACTACCAACAGAACTCGTTTCTGGCACCTTCCCCGGTGGAGTTGTGCATGGGGTGTGTTTGGAACATTTTGTCACCAGCCGAGTCCAAAATTCAGCGATTCCCCATCTCAGCCCAGAAAGCAGGTAGAACAAGTTTTGTGGTGCCTTTCAGCTGCCTACCGGGGTAGTGTAAAAACTACCAACAGAACTCGTTTCTGGCACCTTCCCCGGTGGAGTTGTGCATGGGGTGTGTTTGGAACATTTTGTCACCAGCCGAGTCCAAAATTCAGCGATTCCCCATCTCAAGCCCAGAAAGCAGGTAGAACAAGTTTTGTGGTGCCTTTCAGCTGCCTACCGGGGTAGTGTAAAAACTACCAACAGAACTCCTTTCTGGCACCTTCCCCGGTGGAGTTGTGCATGGGGTGTGTTTGGAACATTTTGTCACCAGCCGAGTCCAAAATTCAGCCGTTCCCCATCTCAGCCCAGAAAGCAGGTAGAACAAGTTTTGTGGTGCCTTTCAGCTGCCTACCGGGGTAGTGTAAAAACTACCAACAGAACTCGTTTCTGGCACCTTCCCCGGTGGAGTTGTGCATGGGGTGTGTTTGGAACATTTTGTCACCAGCCGAGTCCAAAATTCAGCCGTTCCCCATCTCAGCCCAGAAAGCAGGTAGAACAAGTTTTGTGGTGCCTTTCTCTTGCCTACCGGGGTAGTGTAAAAACTACCAACAGAACTCGTTTCTGGCACCTTCCCCGGTGGAGTTGTGCATGGGGTGTGTTTGGAACATTTTGTCACCCGCCGAGTCCAAAATTCAGCGATTCCCCATCTCAGCCCAGAAAGCAGGTAGAACAAGTTTTGTGGTGCCTTTCTCTTGCCTACCGGGGTAGTGTAAAAACTACCAACAGAACTCGTTTCTGGCACCTTCCCCGGTGGAGTTGTGCATGGGGTGTGTTTGGAACATTTTGTCACCAGCCGAGTCCAAAATTCAGCCGTTCCCCATCTCAGCCCAGAAAGCAGGTAGAACAAGTTTTGTGGTGCCTTTCAGCTGCCTACCGGGGTAGTGTAAAAACTACCAACAGAACTCGTTTCTGGCACCTTCCCCGGTGGAGTTGTGCATGGGGAGTGTTTGGAACATTTTGTCAGCAGTCGAGTCCAAAATTCAGCGATTCCCCATCTCCAGCCCAGAAAGCAGGTAGAACAAGTTTTGTGGTGCCTTTCAGCTGCCTACCGGGGTAGTGTAAAAACTACCAACAGAACTCGTTTCTGGCACCTTCCCCGGTGGAGTTGTGCATGGGGTGTGTTTGGAACATTTTGTCACCAGCCGAGTCCAAAATTCAGCGATTCCCCATCTCAGCCCAGAAAGCAGGTAGGACAAGTTTTGTGGTGCCTTTCAGCTGCCTACCGGGGTAGTGTAAAAACTACCAACAGAACTCGTTTCTGGCACCTTCCCCGGTGGAGTTGTGCATGGGGTGTGTTTGGAACATTTTGTCACCAGCCGAGTCCAAAATTCAGCGATTCCCCATCTCAGCCCAGAAAGCAGGTAGGACAAGTTTTGTGGTGCCTTTCAGCTGCCTACCGGGGTAGTGTAAAAACTACCAACAGAACTCGTTTCTGGCACCTTCCCCGGTGGAGTTGTGCATGGGGTGTGTTTGGAACATTTTGTCACCAGCCGAGTCCAAAATTCAGCGATTCCCCATCTCAGCCCAGAAAGCAGGTAGAACAAGTTTTGTGGTGCCTTTCAGCTGCCTACCGGGGTAGTGTAAAAACTACCAACAGAACTCGTTTCTGGCACCTTCCCCGGTGGAGTTGTGCATGGGGTGTGTTTGGAACATTTTGTCACCAGCCGAGTCCAAAATTCAGCGATTCCCCATCTCAAGCCCAGAAAGCAGGTAGAACAAGTTTTGTGGTGCCTTTCAGCTGCCTACCGGGGTAGTGTAAAAACTACCAACAGAACTCCTTTCTGGCACCTTCCCCGGTGGAGTTGTGCATGGGGTGTGTTTGGAACATTTTGTCACCAGCCGAGTCCAAAATTCAGCCGTTCCCCATCTCAGCCCAGAAAGCAGGTAGAACAAGTTTTGTGGTGCCTTTCAGCTGCCTACCGGGGTAGTGTAAAAACTACCAACAGAACTCGTTTCTGGCACCTTCCCCGGTGGAGTTGTGCATGGGGTGTGTTTGGAACATTTTGTCACCAGCCGAGTCCAAAATTCAGCGATTCCCCATCTCAGCCCAGAAAGCAGGTAGAACAAGTTTTGTGGTGCCTTTCAGCTGCCTACCGGGGTAGTGTAAAAACTACCAACAGAACTCCTTTCTGGCACCTTCCCCGGTGGAGTTGTGCATGGGGTGTGTTTGGAACATTTTGTCACCAGCCGAGTCCAAAATTCAGCGATTCCCCATCTCAGCCCAGAAAGCAGGTAGAACAAGTTTTGTGGTGCCTTTCAGCTGCCTACCGGGGTAGTGTAAAAACTACCAACAGAACTCGTTTCTGGCACCTTCCCCGGTGGAGTTGTGCATGGGGTGTGTTTGGAACATTTTGTCACCAGCCGAGTCCAAAATTCAGCGATTCCCCATCTCAGCCCAGAAAGCAGGTAGAACAAGTTTTGTGGTGCCTTTCAGCTGCCTACCGGGGTAGTGTAAAAACTACCAACAGAACTCGTTTCTGGCACCTTCCCCGGTGGAGTTGTGCATGGGGTGTGTTTGGAACATTTTGTCACCAGCCGAGTCCAAAATTCAGCCGTTCCCCATCTCAGCCCAGAAAGCAGGTAGAACAAGTTTTGTGGTGCCTTTCAGCTGCCTACCGGGGTAGTGTAAAAACTACCAACAGAACTCGTTTCTGGCACCTTCCCCGGTGGAGTTGTGCATGGGGAGTGTTTGGAACATTTTGTCAGCAGCCGAGTCCAAAATTCAGCGATTCCCCATCTCCAGCCCAGAAAGCAGGTAGAACAAGTTTTGTGGTGCCTTTCAGCTGCCTACCGGGGTAGTGTAAAAACTACCAACAGAACTCGTTTCTGGCACCTTCCCCGGTGGAGTTGTGCATGGGGTGTGTTTGGAACATTTTGTCACCAGCCGAGTCCAAAATTCAGCGATTCCCCATCTCAGCCCAGAAAGCAGGTAGGACAAGTTTTGTGGTGCCTTTCAGCTGCCTACCGGGGTAGTGTAAAAACTACCAACAGAACTCGTTTCTGGCACCTTCCCCGGTGGAGTTGTGCATGGGGTGTGTTTGGAACATTTTGTCACCAGCCGAGTCCAAAATTCAGCGATTCCCCATCTCAGCCCAGAAAGCAGGTAGAACAAGTTTTGTGGTGCCTTTCAGCTGCCTACCGGGGTAGTGTAAAAACTACCAACAGAACTCGTTTCTGGCACCTTCCCCGGTGGAGTTGTGCATGGGGTGTGTTTGGAACATTTTGTCACCAGCCGAGTCCAAAATTCAGCGATTCCCCATCTCAGCCCAGAAAGCAGGTAGAACAAGTTTTGTGGTGCCTTTCAGCTGCCTACCGGGGTAGTGTAAAAACTACCAACAGAACTCGTTTCTGGCACCTTCCCCGGTGGAGTTGTGCATGGGGTGTGTTTGGAACATTTTGTCACCAGCCGAGTCCAAAATTCAGCCGTTCCCCATCTCAGCCCAGAAAGCAGGTAGAACAAGTTTTGTGGTGCCTTTCAGCTGCCTACCGGGGTAGTGTAAAAACTACCAACAGAACTCGTTTCTGGCACCTTCCCCGGTGGAGTTGTGCATGGGGTGTGTTTGGAACATTTTGTCACCAGCCGAGTCCAAAATTCAGCCGTTCCCCATCTCAGCCCAGAAAGCAGGTAGAACAAGTTTTGTGGTGCCTTTCTCTTGCCTACCGGGGTAGTGTAAAAACTACCAACAGAACTCGTTTCTGGCACCTTCCCCGGTGGAGTTGTGCATGGGGTGTGTTTGGAACATTTTGTCACCAGCCGAGTCCAAAATTCAGCGATTCCCCATCTCAGCCCAGAAAGCAGGTAGAACAAGTTTTGTGGTGCCTTTCTCTTGCCTACCGGGGGTAGTGTAAAAACTACCAACAGAACTCGTTTCTGGCACCTTCCCCGGTGGAGTTGTGCATGGGGTGTGTTTGGAACATTTTGTCACCAGCCGAGTCCAAAATTCAGCCGTTCCCCATCTCAGCCCAGAAAGCAGGTAGAACAAGTTTTGTGGTGCCTTTCAGCTGCCTACCGGGGGTAGTGTAAAAACTACCAACAGAACTCGTTTCTGGCACCTTCCCCGGTGGAGTTGTGCATGGGGAGTGTTTGGAACATTTTGTCAGCAGCCGAGTCCAAAATTCAGCGATTCCCCATCTCCAGCCCAGAAAGCAGGTAGAACAAGTTTTGTGGTGCCTTTCAGCTGCCTACCGGGGTAGTGTAAAAACTACCAACAGAACTCGTTTCTGGCACCTTCCCCGGTGGAGTTGTGCATGGGGTGTGTTTGGAACATTTTGTCACCAGCCGAGTCCAAAATTCAGCGATTCCCCATCTCAGCCCAGAAAGCAGGTAGGACAAGTTTTGTGGTGCCTTTCAGCTGCCTACCGGGGTAGTGTAAAAACTACCAACAGAACTCGTTTCTGGCACCTTCCCCGGTGGAGTTGTGCATGGGGTGTGTTTGGAACATTTTGTCACCAGCCGAGTCCAAAATTCAGCGATTCCCCATCTCAGCCCAGAAAGCAGGTAGAACAAGTTTTGTGGTGCCTTTCAGCTGCCTACCGGGGGTAGTGTAAAAACTACCAACAGAACTCCTTTCTGGCACCTTCCCCGGTGGAGTTGTGCATGGGGTGTGTTTGGAACATTTTGTCACCAGCCGAGTCCAAAATTCAGCGATTCCCCATCTCAGCCCAGAAAGCAGGTAGAACAAGTTTTGTGGTGCCTTTCTCTTGCCTACCGGGGTAGTGTAAAAAACTACCAACAGAACTCGTTTCTGGCACCTTCCCCGGTGGAGTTGTGCATGGGGTGTGTTTGGAACATTTTGTCACCAGCCGAGTCCAAAATTCAGCCGTTCCCCATCTCAGCCCAGAAAGCAGGTAGAACAAGTTTTGTGGTGCCTTTCAGCTGCCTACCGGGGTAGTGTAAAAACTACCAACAGAACTCGTTTCTGGCACCTTTGCCGGTGGAGGTGTGCATGGGGTGTGTTTGGAACATTTTGTCACCAGCCGAGTCCAAAATTCAGCGATTCCCCATCTCAGCCCAGAAAGCAGGTAGAACAAGTTTTGTGGTGCCTTTCAGCTGCCTACCGGGGTAGTGTAAAAACTACCAACAGAACTCGTTTCTGGCACCTTCCCCGGTGGAGTTGTGCATGGGGTGTGTTTGGAACATTTTGTCACCAGCCGAGTCCAAAATTCAGCGATTCCCCATCTCAGCCCAGAAAGCAGGTAGAACAAGTTTTGTGGTGCCTTTCAGGTGCCTACCGGGGGTACTGTAAAAACTACCAACAGAACTCGTTTCTGGCACCTTCCCCGGTGGAGTTGTGCATGGGGTGTGTTTGGAACATTTTGTCACCAGCCGAGTCCAAAATTCAGCGATTCCCCGTCTCAGCCCAGAAAGCAGGTAGAACAAGTTTTGTGGTGCCTTTCTCTTGCCTACCGGGGTAGTGTAAAAACTACCAACAGAACTCGTTTCTGGCACCTTCCCCGGTGGAGTTGTGCATGGGGTGTGTTTGGAACATTTTGTCACCAGCCGAGTCCAAAATTCAGCCGTTCCCCATCTCAGCCCAGAAAGCAGGTAGAACAAGTTTTGTGGTGCCTTTCAGCTGCCTACCGGGGTAGTGTAAAAACTACCAACAGAACTCGTTTCTGGCACCTTCCCCGGTGGAGCTGTGCATGGGGTGTGTTTGGAACATTTTGTCACCAGCCGAGTCCAAAATTCAGCCGTTCCCCATCTCAGCCCAGAAAGCAGGTAGAACAAGTTTTGTGGTGCCTTTCAGCTGCCTACCGGGGTAGTGTAAAAACTACCAACAGAACTCATTTCTGGCACCTTCCCCGGTGGAGTTGTGCATGGGGTGTGTTTGGAACATTTTGTCACCAGCCGAGTCCAAAATTCAGCGATTCCCCATCTCAGCCCAGAAAGCAGGTAGAACAAGTTTTGTGGTGCCTTTCAGCTGCCTACCGGGGTAGTGTAAAAACTACCAACAGAACTCGTTTCTGGCACCTTCCCCGGTGGAGTTGTGCATGGGGTGTGTTTGGAACATTTTGTCACCAGCCGAGTCCAAAATTCAGCGATTCCCCATCTCAGCCCAGAAAGCAGGTAGAACAAGTTTTGTGGTGCCTTTCAGCTGCCTACCGGGGTAGTGTAAAAACTACCAACAGAACTCCTTTCTGGCACCTTCCCCGGTGGAGTTGTGCATGGGGTGTGTTTGGAACATTTTGTCAGCAGCCGAGTCCAAAATTCAGCGATTCCCCATCTCAGCCCAGAAAGCAGGTAGAACAAGTTTTGTGGTGCCTTTCTCTTGCCTACCGGGGTAGTGTAAAAACTACCAACAGAACTCGTTTCTGGCACCTTCCCCGGTGGAGTTGTGCATGGGGTGTGTTTGGAACATTTTGTCACCAGCCGAGTCCAAAATTCAGCGATTCCCCATCTCAAGCCCAGAAAGCAGGTAGAACAAGTTTTGTGGTGCCTTTCAGCTGCCTACCGGGGTAGTGTAAAAACTACCAACAGAACTCGTTTCTGGCACCTTCCCCGGTGGAGTTGTGCATGGGGTGTGTTTGGAACATTTTGTCACCAGCCGAGTCCAAAATTCAGCCGTTCCCCATCTCAGCCCAGAAAGCAGGTAGAACAAGTTTTGTGGTGCCTTTCAGCTGCCTACCGGGGTAGTGTAAAAACTACCAACAGAACTCGTTTCTGGCACCTTCCCCGGTGGAGTTGTGCATGGGGTGTGTTTGGAACATTTTGTCACCAGCCGAGTCCAAAATTCAGCGATTCCCCATCTCAAGCCCAGAAAGCAGGTAGAACAAGTTTTGTGGTGCCTTTCAGCTGCCTACCGGGGTAGTGTAAAAACTACCAACAGAACTCGTTTCTGGCACCTTCCCCGGTGGAGTTGTGCATGGGGTGTGTTTGGAACATTTTGTCACCAGCCGAGTCCAAAATTCAGCGATTCCCCATCTCAGCCCAGAAAGCAGGTAGAACAAGTTTTGTGGTGCCTTTCAGCTGCCTACCGGGGGTAGTGTAAAAACTACCAACAGAACTCGTTTCTGGCACCTTCCCCGGTGGAGTTGTGCATGGGGTGTGTTTGGAACATTTTGTCACCAGCCGAGTCCAAAATTCAGCGATTCCCCATCTCAGCCCAGAAAGCAGGTAGAACAAGTTTTGTGGTGCCTTTCAGCTGCCTACCGGGGTAGTGTAAAAACTACCAACAGAACTCGTTTCTGGCACCTTCCCTGGTGGAGTTGTGCATGGGGTGTGTTTGGAACATTTTGTCACCAGCCGAGTCCAAAATTCAGCCATTCCCCATCTCAGCCCAGAAAGCAGGTAGAACAAGTTTTGTGGTGCCTTTCAGCTGCCTACCGGGGTAGTGTAAAAACTACCAACAGAACTCGTTTCTGGCACCTTCCCCGGTGGAGTTGTGCATGGGGTGTGTTTGGAACATTTTGTCACCAGCCGAGTCCAAAATTCAGCGATTCCCCATCTCAGCCCAGAAAGCAGGTAGAAAAACTTTTGTGGTGCCTTTCAGCTGCCTACCGGGGTAGTGTAAAAACTACCAACAGAACTCGTTTCTGGCACCTTCCCCGGTGGAGTTGTGCATGGGGTGTGTTTGGAACATTTTGTCACCAGCCGAGTCCAAAATTCAGCGATTCCCCATCTCAGCCCAGAAAGCAGGTAGAACAAGTTTTGTGGTGCCTTTCAGCTGCCTACCGGGGTAGTGTAAAAACTACCAACAGAACTCGTTTCTGGCACCTTCCCCGGTGGAGTTGTGCATGGGGTGTGTTTGGAACATTTTGTCACCAGCCGAGTCCAAAATTCAGCCGTTCCCCATCTCAGCCCAGAAAGCAGGTAGAACAAGTTTTGTGGTGCCTTTCAGCTGCCTACCGGGGTAGTGTAAAAACTACCAAAAGAACTCGTTTCTGGCACCTTCCCTGGTGGAGTTGTGCATGGGGTGTGTTTGGAACATTTTGTCACCAGCCGAGTCCAAAATTCAGCGATTCCCCATCTCAGCCCAGAAAGCAGGTAGAACAAGTTTTGTGGTGCCTTTCAGCTGCCTACCGGGGTAGTGTAAAAACTACCAACAGAACTCGTTTCTGGCACCTTGCCGGTGGAGGTGTGCATGGGGGTGTGTTTGGAACATTTTGTCACCAGCCGAGTCCAAAATTCAGCGATTCCCCATCTCAGCCCAGAAAGCAGGTAGAACAAGTTTTGTGGTGCCTTTCAGCTGCCTACCGGGGTAGTGTAAAAACTACCAACAGAACTCGTTTCTGGCACCTTCCCCGGTGGAGTTGTGCATGGGGTGTGTTTGGAACATTTTGTCACCAGCCGAGTCCAAAATTCAGCGATTCCCCATCTCAGCCCAGAAAGCAGGTAGAACAAGTTTTGTGGTGCCTTTCAGGTGCCTACCGGGGTACTGTAAAAACTACCAACAGAACTCGTTTCTGGCACCTTCCCCGGTGGAGTTGTGCATGGGGTGTGTTTGGAACATTTTGTCACCAGCCGAGTCCAAAATTCAGCGATTCCCCGTCTCAGCCCAGAAAGCAGGTAGAACAAGTTTTGTGGTGCCTTTCTCTTGCCTACCGGGGTAGTGTAAAAACTACCAACAGAACTCGTTTCTGGCACCTTCCCCGGTGGAGTTGTGCATGGGGTGTGTTTGGAACATTTTGTCACCAGCCGAGTCCAAAATTCAGCCGTTCCCCATCTCAGCCCAGAAAGCAGGTAGAACAAGTTTTGTGGTGCCTTTCAGCTGCCTACCGGGGTAGTGTAAAAACTACCAACAGAACTCGTTTCTGGCACCTTTGCCGGTGGAGGTGTGCATGGGGTGTGTTTGGAACATTTTGTCACCAGCCGAGTCCAAAATTCAGCGATTCCCCATCTCAGCCCAGAAAGCAGGTAGAACAAGTTTTGTGGTGCCTTTCAGCTGCCTACCGGGGTAGTGTAAAAACTACCAACAGAACTCGTTTCTGGCACCTTCCCCGGTGGAGTTGTGCATGGGGTGTGTTTGGAACATTTTGTCACCAGCCGAGTCCAAAATTCAGCGATTCCCCATCTCAGCCCAGAAAGCAGGTAGAACAAGTTTTGTGGTGCCTTTCAGGTGCCTACCGGGGTACTGTAAAAACTACCAACAGAACTCGTTTCTGGCACCTTCCCCGGTGGAGTTGTGCATGGGGTGTGTTTGGAACATTTTGTCACCAGCCGAGTCCAAAATTCAGCGATTCCCCGTCTCAGCCCAGAAAGCAGGTAGAACAAGTTTTGTGGTGCCTTTCTCTTGCCTACCGGGGTAGTGTAAAAACTACCAACAGAACTCGTTTCTGGCACCTTCCCCGGTGGAGTTGTGCATGGGGTGTGTTTGGAACATTTTGTCACCAGCCGAGTCCAAAATTCAGCCGTTCCCCATCTCAGCCCAGAAAGCAGGTAGAACAAGTTTTGTGGTGCCTTTCAGCTGCCTACCGGGGTAGTGTAAAAACTACCAACAGAACTCGTTTCTGGCACCTTCCCCGGTGGAGCTGTGCATGGGGTGTGTTTGGAACATTTTGTCACCAGCCGAGTCCAAAATTCAGCCGTTCCCCATCTCAGCCCAGAAAGCAGGTAGAACAAGTTTTGTGGTGCCTTTCAGCTGCCTACCGGGGTAGTGTAAAAACTACCAACAGAACTCATTTCTGGCACCTTCCCCGGTGGAGTTGTGCATGGGGTGTGTTTGGAACATTTTGTCACCAGCCGAGTCCAAAATTCAGCGATTCCCCATCTCAGCCCAGAAAGCAGGTAGAACAAGTTTTGTGGTGCCTTTCAGCTGCCTACCGGGGTAGTGTAAAAACTACCAACAGAACTCGTTTCTGGCACCTTCCCCGGTGGAGTTGTGCATGGGGTGTGTTTGGAACATTTTGTCACCAGCCGAGTCCAAAATTCAGCGATTCCCCATCTCAGCCCAGAAAGCAGGTAGAACAAGTTTTGTGGTGCCTTTCAGCTGCCTACCGGGGTAGTGTAAAAACTACCAACAGAACTCCTTTCTGGCACCTTCCCCGGTGGAGTTGTGCATGGGGTGTGTTTGGAACATTTTGTCAGCAGCCGAGTCCAAAATTCAGCGATTCCCCATCTCAGCCCAGAAAGCAGGTAGAACAAGTTTTGTGGTGCCTTTCTCTTGCCTACCGGGGTAGTGTAAAAACTACCAACAGAACTCGTTTCTGGCACCTTCCCCGGTGGAGTTGTGCATGGGGTGTGTTTGGAACATTTTGTCACCAGCCGAGTCCAAAATTCAGCGATTCCCCATCTCAAGCCCAGAAAGCAGGTAGAACAAGTTTTGTGGTGCCTTTCAGCTGCCTACCGGGGTAGTGTAAAAACTACCAACAGAACTCGTTTCTGGCACCTTCCCCCGGTGGAGTTGTGCATGGGGTGTGTTTGGAACATTTTGTCACCAGCCGAGTCCAAAATTCAGCCGTTCCCCATCTCAGCCCAGAAAGCAGGTAGAACAAGTTTTGTGGTGCCTTTCAGCTGCCTACCGGGGTAGTGTAAAAACTACCAACAGAACTCGTTTCTGGCACCTTCCCCGGTGGAGTTGTGCATGGGGTGTGTTTGGAACATTTTGTCACCAGCCGAGTCCAAAATTCAGCGATTCCCATCTCAAGCCCAGAAAGCAGGTAGAACAAGTTTTGTGGTGCCTTTCAGCTGCCTACCGGGGTAGTGTAAAAACTACCAACAGAACTCGTTTCTGGCACCTTCCCCGGTGGAGTTGTGCATGGGGTGTGTTTGGAACATTTTGTCACCAGCCGAGTCCAAAATTCAGCGATTCCCCATCTCAGCCCAGAAAGCAGGTAGAACAAGTTTTGTGGTGCCTTTCAGCTGCCTACCGGGGTAGTGTAAAAACTACCAACAGAACTCGTTTCTGGCACCTTCCCCGGTGGAGTTGTGCATGGGGTGTGTTTGGAACATTTTGTCACCAGCCGAGTCCAAAATTCAGCGATTCCCCATCTCAGCCCAGAAAGCAGGTAGAACAAGTTTTGTGGTGCCTTTCAGCTGCCTACCGGGGTAGTGTAAAAACTACCAACAGAACTCGTTTCTGGCACCTTCCCTGGTGGAGTTGTGCATGGGGTGTGTTTGGAACATTTTGTCACCAGCCGAGTCCAAAATTCAGCCGTTCCCCATCTCAGCCCAGAAAGCAGGTAGAACAAGTTTTGTGGTGCCTTTCAGCTGCCTACCGGGGTAGTGTAAAAACTACCAACAGAACTCGTTTCTGGCACCTTCCCCGGTGGAGTTGTGCATGGGGTGTGTTTGGAACATTTTGTCACCAGCCGAGTCCAAAATTCAGCGATTCCCCATCTCAGCCCAGAAAGCAGGTAGAAAAACTTTTGTGGTGCCTTTCAGCTGCCTACCGGGGTAGTGTAAAAACTACCAACAGAACTCGTTTCTGGCACCTTCCCCGGTGGAGTTGTGCATGGGGTGTGTTTGGAACATTTTGTCACCAGCCGAGTCCAAAATTCAGCGATTCCCCATCTCAGCCCAGAAAGCAGGTAGAACAAGTTTTGTGGTGCCTTTCAGCTGCCTACCGGGGTAGTGTAAAAACTACCAACAGAACTCGTTTCTGGCACCTTCCCCGGTGGAGTTGTGCATGGGGTGTGTTTGGAACATTTTGTCACCAGCCGAGTCCAAAATTCAGCCGTTCCCCATCTCAGCCCAGAAAGCAGGTAGAACAAGTTTTGTGGTGCCTTTCAGCTGCCTACCGGGGTAGTGTAAAAACTACCAAAAGAACTCGTTTCTGGCACCTTCCCTGGTGGAGTTGTGCATGGGGTGTGTTTGGAACATTTTGTCACCAGCCGAGTCCAAAATTCAGCGATTCCCCATCTCAGCCCAGAAAGCAGGTAGAACAAGTTTTGTGGTGCCTTTCAGCTGCCTACCGGGGTAGTGTAAAAACTACCAACAGAACTCGTTTCTGGCACCTTTGCCGGTGGAGGTGTGCATGGGGTGTGTTTGGAACATTTTGTCACCAGCCGAGTCCAAAATTCAGCGATTCCCCATCTCAGCCCAGAAAGCAGGTAGAACAAGTTTTGTGGTGCCTTTCAGCTGCCTACCGGGGTAGTGTAAAAACTACCAACAGAACTCGTTTCTGGCACCTTCCCCGGTGGAGTTGTGCATGGGGTGTGTTTGGAACATTTTGTCCACCAGCCGAGTCCAAAATTCAGCGATTCCCCATCTCAGCCCAGAAAGCAGGTAGAACAAGTTTTGTGGTGCCTTTCAGGTGCCTACCGGGGTACTGTAAAAACTACCAACAGAACTCGTTTCTGGCACCTTCCCCGGTGGAGTTGTGCATGGGGTGTGTTTGGAACATTTTGTCACCAGCCGAGTCCAAAATTCAGCGATTCCCCGTCTCAGCCCAGAAAGCAGGTAGAACAAGTTTTGTGGTGCCTTTCTCTTGCCTACCGGGGTAGTGTAAAAACTACCAACAGAACTCGTTTCTGGCACCTTCCCCGGTGGAGTTGTGCATGGGGTGTGTTTGGAACATTTTGTCACCAGCCGAGTCCAAAATTCAGCCGTTCCCCATCTCAGCCCAGAAAGCAGGTAGAACAAGTTTTGTGGTGCCTTTCAGCTGCCTACCGGGGTAGTGTAAAAAACTACCAACAGAACTCGTTTCTGGCACCTTTGCCGGTGGAGGTGTGCATGGGGTGTGTTTGGAACATTTTGTCACCAGCCGAGTCCAAAATTCAGCGATTCCCCATCTCAGCCCAGAAAGCAGGTAGAACAAGTTTTGTGGTGCCTTTCAGCTGCCTACCGGGGTAGTGTAAAAACTACCAACAGAACTCGTTTCTGGCACCTTCCCCGGTGGAGTTGTGCATGGGGTGTGTTTGGAACATTTTGTCACCAGCCGAGTCCAAAATTCAGCGATTCCCCATCTCAGCCCAGAAAGCAGGTAGAACAAGTTTTGTGGTGCCTTTCAGGTGCCTACCGGGGTACTGTAAAAACTACCAACAGAACTCGTTTCTGGCACCTTCCCCGGTGGAGTTGTGCATGGGGTGTGTTTGGAACATTTTGTCACCAGCCGAGTCCAAAATTCAGCGATTCCCCGTCTCAGCCCAGAAAGCAGGTAGAACAAGTTTTGTGGTGCCTTTCTCTTGCCTACCGGGGTAGTGTAAAAACTACCAACAGAACTCGTTTCTGGCACCTTCCCCGGTGGAGTTGTGCATGGGGTGTGTTTGGAACATTTTGTCACCAGCCGAGTCCAAAATTCAGCCGTTCCCCATCTCAGCCCAGAAAGCAGGTAGAACAAGTTTTGTGGTGCCTTTCAGCTGCCTACCGGGGTAGTGTAAAAACTACCAACAGAACTCGTTTCTGGCACCTTCCCCGGTGGAGCTGTGCATGGGGTGTGTTTGGAACATTTTGTCACCAGCCGCAGCCGTTCCCCATCTCAGCCCAGAAAGCAGGTAGAACAAGTTTTGTGGTGCCTTTCAGCTGCCTACCGGGGTAGTGTAAAAACTACCAACAGAACTCGTTTCTGGCACCTTCCCCGGTGGAGTTGTGCATGGGGTGTGTTTGGAACATTTTGTCACCAGCCGAGTCCAAAATTCAGCGATTCCCCATCTCAAGCCCAGAAAGCAGGTAGAACAAGTTTTGTGGTGCCTTTCAGCTGCCTACCGGGGGTAGTGTAAAAACTACCAACAGAACTCGTTTCTGGCACCTTCCCCGGTGGAGTTGTGCATGGGGTGTGTTTGGAACATTTTGTCACCAGCCGAGTCCAAAAGTCAGCGATTCCCCATCTCAGCCCAGAAAGCAGGTAGAACAAGTTTTGTGGTGCCTTTCAGCTGCCTACCGGGGTAGTGTAAAAACTACCAACAGAACTCATTTCTGGCACCTTCCCCGGTGGAGTTGTGCATGGGGTGTGTTTGGAACATTTTGTCACCAGCCGAGTCCAAAATTCAGCCGTTCCCCATCTCAGCCCAGAAAGCAGGTAGAACAAGTTTTGTGGTGCCTTTCAGCTGCCTACCGGGGTAGTGTAAAAACTACCAACAGAACTCGTTTCTGGCACCTTCCCCGGTGGAGTTGTGCATGGGGTGTGTTTGGAACATTTTGTCACCAGCCGAGTCCAAAATTCAGCCGTTCCCCATCTCAGCCCAGAAAGCAGGTAGAACAAGTTTGGTGGTGCCTTTCAGCTGCCTACCGGGGTAGTGTAAAAACTACCAACAGAACTCGTTTCTGGCACCTTCCCCGGTGGAGTTGTGCATGGGGTGTGTTTGGAACATTTTGTCACCAGCCGAGTCCAAAATTCAGCGATTCCCCATCTCAGCCCAGAAAGCAGGTAGAACAAGTTTTGTGGTGCCTTTCTCTTGCCTACCGGGGTAGTGTAAAAACTACCAACAGAACTCGTTTCTGGCACCTTCCCCGGTGGAGTTGTGCATGGGGTGTGTTTGGAACATTTTGTCACCAGCCGAGTCCAAAATTCAGCCGTTCCCCATCTCAGCCCAGAAAGCAGGTAGAACAAGTTTTGTGGTGCCTTTCAGCTGCCTACCGGGGTAGTGTAAAAACTACCAACAGAACTCGTTTCTGGCACCTTCCCCGGTGGAGTTGTGCATGGGGAGTGTTTGGAACATTTTGTCAGCAGTCGAGTCCAAAATTCAGCGATTCCCCATCTCCAGCCCAGAAAGCAGGTAGAACAACTTTTGTGGTGCCTTTCAGCTGCCTACCGGGGTAGTGTAAAAACTACCAACAGAACTCGTTTCTGGCACCTTCCCCGGTGGAGTTGTGCATGGGGTGTGTTTGGAACATTTTGTCACCAGCCGAGTCCAAAATTCAGCGATTCCCCATCTCAGCCCAGAAAGCAGGTAGAACAAGTTTTGTGGTGCCTTTCAGCTGCCTACCGGGGTAGTGTAAAAACTACCAACAGAACTCGTTTCTGGCACCTTCCCCGGTGGAGTTGTGCATGGGGTGTGTTTGGAACATTTTGTCACCAGCCGAGTCCAAAATTCAGCCGTTCCCCATCTCAGCCCAGAAAGCAGGTAGAACAAGTTTTGTGGTGCCTTTCAGCTGCCTACCGGGGTAGTGTAAAAACTACCAACAGAACTCGTTTCTGGCACCTTCCCCGGTGGAGTTGTGCATGGGGTGTGTTTGGAACATTTTGTCACCAGCCGAGTCCAAAATTCAGCGATTCCCCATCTCAAGCCCAGAAAGCAGGTAGAACAAGTTTTGTGGTGCCTTTCAGCTGCCTACCGGGGTAGTGTAAAAACTACCAACAGAACTCGTTTCTGGCACTTCCCCGGTGGAGTTGTGCATGGGGTGTGTTTGGAACATTTTGTCACCAGCCGAGTCCAAAAGTCAGCGATTCCCCATCTCAGCCCAGAAAGCAGGTAGAACAAGTTTTGTGGTGCCTTTCAGCTGCCTACCGGGGGTAGTGTAAAAACTACCAACAGAACTCATTTCTGGCACCTTCCCCGGTGGAGTTGTGCATGGGGTGTGTTTGGAACATTTTGTCACCAGCCGAGTCCAAAATTCAG
Organism: Falco biarmicus; assembly: GCF_023638135.1. Taxonomy (NCBI): domain Eukaryota; kingdom Metazoa; phylum Chordata; class Aves; order Falconiformes; family Falconidae; genus Falco; species Falco biarmicus. The sequence continues at coordinate 80,057 of NW_026611781.1, forward strand.
CCGTTCCCCATCTCAGCCCAGAAAGCAGGTAGAACAAGTTTTGTGGTGCCTTTCAGCTGCCTACCGGGGGTAGTGTAAAAACTACCAACAGAACTCGTTTCTGGCACCTTCCCCGGTGGAGTTGTGCATGGGGTGTGTTTGGAACATTTTGTCACCAGCCGAGTCCAAAATTCAGCCGTTCCCCATCTCAGCCCAGAAAGCAGGTAGAACAAGTTTGGTGGTGCCTTTCAGCTGCCTACCGGGGTAGTGTAAAAACTACCAACAGAACTCGTTTCTGGCACCTTCCCCGGTGGAGTTGTGCATGGGGTGTGTGTTTGGAACATTTTGTCACCAGCCGAGTCCAAAATTCAGCGATTCCCCATCTCAGCCCAGAAAGCAGGTAGAACAAGTTTTGTGGTGCCTTTCTCTTGCCTACCGGGGTAGTGTAAAAACTACCAACAGAACTCGTTTCTGGCACCTTCCCCGGTGGAGTTGTGCATGGGGTGTGTTTGGAACATTTTGTCACCAGCCGAGTCCAAAATTCAGCCGTTCCCCATCTCAGCCCAGAAAGCAGGTAGAACAAGTTTTTGTGGTGCCTTTCAGCTGCCTACCGGGGTAGTGTAAAAACTACCAACAGAACTCGTTTCTGGCACCTTCCCCGGTGGAGTTGTGCATGGGGGAGTGTTTGGAACATTTTGTCAGCAGTCGAGTCCAAAATTCAGCGATTCCCCATCTCCAGCCCAGAAAGCAGGTAGAACAACTTTTGTGGTGCCTTTCAGCTGCCTACCGGGGGTAGTGTAAAAACTACCAACAGAACTCGTTTCTGGCACCTTCCCCGGTGGAGTTGTGCATGGGGTGTGTTTGGAACATTTTGTCACCAGCCGAGTCCAAAATTCAGCGATTCCCCATCTCAGCCCAGAAAGCAGGTAGAACAAGTTTTGTGGTGCCTTTCAGCTGCCTACCGGGGTAGTGTAAAAACTACCAACAGAACTCGTTTCTGGCACCTTCCCCGGTGGAGTTGTGCATGGGGTGTGTTTGGAACATTTTGTCACCAGCCGAGTCCAAAATTCAGCGATTCCCCATCTCAGCCCAGAAAGCAGGTAGAACAAGTTTTGTGGTGCCTTTCAGCTGCCTACCGGGGGTAGTGTAAAAACTACCAACAGAACTCCTTTCTGGCACCTTCCCCGGTGGAGTTGTGCATGGGGTGTGTTTGGAACATTTTGTCAGCAGCCGAGTCCAAAATTCAGCGATTCCCCATCTCAGCCCAGAAAGCAGGTAGAACAAGTTTTGTGGTGCCTTTCAGCTGCCTACCGGGGTAGTGTAAAAACTACCAACAGAACTCGTTTCTGGCACCTTCCCCGGTGGAGTTGTGCATGGGGTGTGTTTGGAACATTTTGTCAGCAGCCGAGTCCAAAAATTCAGCGATTCCCCATCTCAGCCCAGAAAGCAGGTAGAACAAGTTTTGTGGTGCCTTTCAGCTGCCTACCGGGGGTAGTGTAAAAACTACCAACAGAACTCCTCTCTGGCACCTTCCCCGGTGGAGTTGTGCATGGGGTGTGTTTGGAACATTTTGTCACCAGCCGAGTCCAAAATTCAGCGATTCCCCATCTCAGCCCAGAAAGCAGGTAGAACAAGTTTGGTGGTGCCTTTCAGCTGCCTACCGGGGGTAGTGTAAAAACTACCAACAGAACTCGTTTCTGGCACCTTCCCCGGTGGAGTTGTGCATGGGGTGTGTTTGGAACATTTTGTCACCAGCCGAGTCCAAAATTCAGCGATTCCCCATCTCAGCCCAGAAAGCAGGTAGAACAAGTTTTGTGGTGCCTTTCTCTTGCCTACCGGGGTAGTGTAAAAACTACCAACAGAACTCGTTTCTGGCACCTTCCCCGGTGGAGTTGTGCATGGGGTGTGTTTGGAACATTTTGTCACCAGCCGAGTCCAAAATTCAGCCGTTCCCCATCTCAGCCCAGAAAGCAGGTAGAACAAGTTTTGTGGTGCCTTTCAGCTGCCTACCGGGGTAGTGTAAAAACTACCAACAGAACTCGTTTCTGGCACCTTCCCCGGTGGAGTTGTGCATGGGGAGTGTTTGGAACATTTTGTCAGCAGTCGAGTCCAAAATTCAGCGATTCCCCATCTCCAGCCCAGAAAGCAGGTAGAACAACTTTTGTGGTGCCTTTCAGCTGCCTACCGGGGTAGTGTAAAAACTACCAACAGAACTCGTTTCTGGCACCTTCCCCGGTGGAGTTGTGCATGGGGTGTGTTTGGAACATTTTGTCACCAGCCGAGTCCAAAATTCAGCGATTCCCCATCTCAGCCCAGAAAGCAGGTAGAACAAGTTTTGTGGTGCCTTTCAGCTGCCTACCGGGGTAGTGTAAAAACTACCAACAGAACTCGTTTCTGGCACCTTCCCCGGTGGAGTTGTGCATGGGGTGTGTTTGGAACATTTTGTCACCAGCCGAGTCCAAAATTCAGCGATTCCCCATCTCAGCCCAGAAAGCAGGTAGAACAAGTTTTGTGGTGCCTTTCAGCTGCCTACCGGGGTAGTGTAAAAACTACCAACAGAACTCCTTTCTGGCACCTTCCCCGGTGGAGTTGTGCATGGGGTGTGTTTGGAACATTTTGTCAGCAGCCGAGTCCAAAATTCAGCGATTCCCCATCTCAGCCCAGAAAGCAGGTAGAACAAGTTTTGTGGTGCCTTTCAGCTGCCTACCGGGGGTAGTGTAAAAACTACCAACAGAACTCGTTTCTGGCACCTTCCCCGGTGGAGTTGTGCATGGGGTGTGTTTGGAACATTTTGTCAGCAGCCGAGTCCAAAAATTCAGCGATTCCCCATCTCAGCCCAGAAAGCAGGTAGAACAAGTTTTGTGGTGCCTTTCAGCTGCCTACCGGGGTAGTGTAAAAACTACCAACAGAACTCGTTTCTGGCACCTTCCCCGGTGGAGTTGTGCATGGGGTGTGTTTGGAACATTTTGTCACCAGCCGAGTCCAAAATTCAGCGATTCCCCATCTCAAGCCCAGAAAGCAGGTAGAACAAGTTTTGTGGTGCCTTTCAGCTGCCTACCGGGGTAGTGTAAAAACTACCAACAGAACTCGTTTCTGGCACCTTTGCCGGTGGAGGTGTGCATGGGGTGTGTTTGGAACATTTTGTCACCAGCCGAGTCCAAAATTCAGCGATTCCCCATCTCAGCCCAGAAAGCAGGTAGAACAAGTTTTGTGGTGCCTTTCAGCTGCCTACCGGGGTAGTGTAAAAACTACCAACAGAACTCGTTTCTGGCACCTTCCCCGGTGGAGTTGTGCATGGGGTGTGTTTGGAACATTTTGTCACCAGCCGAGTCCAAAATTCAGCGATTCCCCATCTCAGCCCAGAAAGCAGGGTAGAACAAGTTTTGTGGTGCCTTTCAGGTGCCTACCGGGGTACTGTAAAAACTACCAACAGAACTCGTTTCTGGCACCTTCCCCGGTGGAGTTGTGCATGGGGTGTGTTTGGAACATTTTGTCACCAGCCGAGTCCAAAATTCAGCGATTCCCCGTCTCAGCCCAGAAAGCAGGTAGAACAAGTTTTGTGGTGCCTTTCTCTTGCCTACCGGGGGTAGTGTAAAAAACTACCAACAGAACTCGTTTCTGGCACCTTCCCCGGTGGAGTTGTGCATGGGGTGTGTTTGGAACATTTTGTCACCAGCCGAGTCCAAAATTCAGCCGTTCCCCATCTCAGCCCAGAAAGCAGGTAGAACAAGTTTTGTGGTGCCTTTCAGCTGCCTACCGGGGGTAGTGTAAAAACTACCAACAGAACTCGTTTCTGGCACCTTTGCCGGTGGAGGTGTGCATGGGGTGTGTTTGGAACATTTTGTCACCAGCCGAGTCCAAAATTCAGCGATTCCCCATATCTCAGCCCAGAAAGCAGGTAGAACAAGTTTTGTGGTGCCTTTCAGCTGCCTACCGGGGTAGTGTAAAAACTACCAACAGAACTCCTTTCTGGCACCTTCCCCGGTGGAGTTGTGCATGGGGTGTGTTTGGAACATTTTGTCACCAGCCGAGTCCAAAATTCAGCGATTCCCCATCTCAGCCCAGAAAGCAGGTAGAACAAGTTTTGTGGTGCCTTTCAGGTGCCTACCGGGGTACTGTAAAAACTACCAACAGAACTCGTTTCTGGCACCTTCCCCGGTGGAGTTGTGCATGGGGTGTGTTTGGAACATTTTGTCACCAGCCGAGTCCAAAATTCAGCGATTCCCCGTCTCAGCCCAGAAAGCAGGTAGAACAAGTTTTGTGGTGCCTTTCTCTTGCCTACCGGGGTAGTGTAAAAACTACCAACAGAACTCGTTTCTGGCACCTTCCCCGGTGGAGTTGTGCATGGGGTGTGTTTGGAACATTTTGTCACCAGCCGAGTCCAAAAAGTCAGCGATTCCCCATCTCAGCCCAGAAAGCAGGTAGAACAAGTTTTGTGGTGCCTTTCAGCTGCCTACCGGGGTAGTGTAAAAACTACCAACAGAACTCGTTTCTGGCACCTTCCCCGGTGGAGCTGTGCATGGGGTGTGTTTGGAACATTTTGTCACCAGCCGAGTCCAAAATTCAGCCGTTCCCCATCTCAAGCCCAGAAAGCAGGTAGAACAAGTTTTGTGGTGCCTTTCAGCTGCCTACCGGGGTAGTGTAAAAACTACCAACAGAACTCGTTTCTGGCACCTTCCCCGGTGGAGTTGTGCATGGGGTGTGTTTGGAACATTTTGTCACCAGCCGAGTCCAAAAGTCAGCGATTCCCCATCTCAGCCCAGAAAGCAGGTAGAACAAGTTTTGTGGTGCCTTTCAGCTGCCTACCGGGGTAGTGTAAAAACTACCAACAGAACTCATTTCTGGCACCTTCCCCGGTGGAGTTGTGCATGGGGTGTGTTTGGAACATTTTGTCACCAGCCGAGTCCAAAATTCAGCCGTTCCCCATCTCAGCCCAGAAAGCAGGTAGAACAAGTTTTGTGGTGCCTTTCAGCTGCCTACCGGGGTAGTGTAAAAACTACCAACAGAACTCGTTTCTGGCACCTTCCCCGGTGGAGTTGTGCATGGGGTGTGTTTGGAACATTTTGTCACCAGCCGAGTCCAAAATTCAGCCGTTCCCCATCTCAGCCCAGAAAGCAGGTAGAACAAGTTTGGTGGTGCCTTTCAGCTGCCTACCGGGGTAGTGTAAAAACTACCAACAGAACTCGTTTCTGGCACCTTCCCCGGTGGAGTTGTGCATGGGGTGTGTTTGGAACATTTTGTCACCAGCCGAGTCCAAAATTCAGCGATTCCCCATCTCAGCCCAGAAAGCAGGTAGAACAAGTTTTGTGGTGCCTTTCTCTTGCCTACCGGGGTAGTGTAAAAACTACCAACAGAACTCGTTTCTGGCACCTTCCCCGGTGGAGTTGTGCATGGGGTGTGTTTGGAACATTTTGTCACCAGCCGAGTCCAAAATTCAGCCGTTCCCCATCTCAGCCCAGAAAGCAGGTAGAACAAGTTTTGTGGTGCCTTTCAGCTGCCTACCGGGGTAGTGTAAAAACTACCAACAGAACTCGTTTCTGGCACCTTCCCCGGTGGAGTTGTGCATGGGGAGTGTTTGGAACATTTTGTCAGCAGTCGAGTCCAAAATTCAGCGATTCCCCATCTCCAGCCCAGAAAGCAGGTAGAACAACTTTTGTGGTGCCTTTCAGCTGCCTACCGGGGTAGTGTAAAAACTACCAACAGAACTCGTTTCTGGCACCTTCCCCGGTGGAGGTGTGCATGGGGTGTGTTTGGAACATTTTGTCACCAGCCGAGTCCAAAATTCAGCGATTCCCCATCTCAGCCCAGAAAGCAGGTAGAACAAGTTTTGTGGTGCCTTTCAGCTGCCTACCGGGGTAGTGTAAAAACTACCAACAGAACTCGTTTCTGGCACCTTCCCCGGTGGAGTTGTGCATGGGGTGTGTTTGGAACATTTTGTCACCAGCCGAGTCCAAAATTCAGCGATTCCCCATCTCAGCCCAGAAAGCAGGTAGAACAAGTTTTGTGGTGCCTTTCAGCTGCCTACCGGGGTAGTGTAAAAACTACCAACAGAACTCCTTTCTGGCACCTTCCCCGGTGGAGTTGTGCATGGGGTGTGTTTGGAACATTTTGTCAGCAGCCGAGTCCAAAATTCAGCGATTCCCCATCTCAGCCCAGAAAGCAGGTAGAACAAGTTTTGTGGTGCCTTTCAGCTGCCTACCGGGGTAGTGTAAAAACTACCAACAGAACTCGTTTCTGGCACCTTCCCCGGTGGAGTTGTGCATGGGGTGTGTTTGGAACATTTTGTCAGCAGCCGAGTCCAAAAATTCAGCGATTCCCCATCTCAGCCCAGAAAGCAGGTAGAACAAGTTTTGTGGTGCCTTTCAGCTGCCTACCGGGGTAGTGTAAAAACTACCAACAGAACTCGTTTCTGGCACCTTCCCCGGTGGAGTTGTGCATGGGGTGTGTTTGGAACATTTTGTCACCAGCCGAGTCCAAAATTCAGCGATTCCCCATCTCAAGCCCAGAAAGCAGGTAGAACAAGTTTTGTGGTGCCTTTCAGCTGCCTACCGGGGTAGTGTAAAAACTACCAACAGAACTCGTTTCTGGCACCTTCCCCGGTGGAGTTGTGCATGGGGTGTGTTTGGAACATTTTGTCACCAGCCGAGTCCAAAATTCAGCGATTCCCCATCTCAAGCCCAGAAAGCAGGTAGAACAAGTTTTGTGGTGCCTTTCAGCTGCCTACCGGGGTAGTGTAAAAACTACCAACAGAACTCGTTTCTGGCACCTTCCCCGGTGGAGTTGTGCATGGGGTGTGTTTGGAACATTTTGTCACCAGCCGAGTCCAAAATTCAGCGATTCCCCATCTCAGCCCAGAAAGCAGGTAGAACAAGTTTTGTGGTGCCTTTCAGCTGCCTACCGGGGTAGTGTAAAAACTACCAACAGAACTCGTTTCTGGCACCTTCCCCGGTGGAGTTGTGCATGGGGTGTGTTTGGAACATTTTGTCACCAGCCGAGTCCAAAATTCAGCCGTTCCCCATCTCAGCCCAGAAAGCAGGTAGAACAAGTTTTGTGGTGCCTTTCAGCTGCCTACCGGGGTAGTGTAAAAACTACCAACAGAACTCGTTTCTGGCACCTTCCCCGGTGGAGTTGTGCATGGGGTGTGTTTGGAACATTTTGTCACCAGCCGAGTCCAAAATTCAGCGATTCCCCATCTCAAGCCCAGAAAGCAGGTAGAACAAGTTTTGTGGTGCCTTTCAGCTGCCTACCGGGGTAGTGTAAAAACTACCAACAGAACTCGTTTCTGGCACCTTCCCCGGTGGAGTTGTGCATGGGGTGTGTTTGGAACATTTTGTCACCAGCCGAGTCCAAAATTCAGCGATTCCCCATCTCAGCCCAGAAAGCAGGTAGAACAAGTTTTGTGGTGCCTTTCAGCTGCCTACCGGGGTAGTGTAAAAACTACCAACAGAACTCGTTTCTGGCACCTTCCCCGGTGGAGTTGTGCATGGGGTGTGTTTGGATCATTTTGTCAACAGCCGAGTCCAAAATTCAGCCGTTCCCCATCTCAGCCCAGAAAGCAGGTAGAACAAGTTTTGTGGTGCCTTTCAGCTGCCTACCGGGGTAGTGTAAAAACTACCAACAGAACTCGTTTCTGGCACCTTCCCCGGTGGAGTTGTGCATGGGGTGTGTTTGGAACATTTTGTCACCAGCCGAGTCCAAAATTCAGCGATTCCCCATCTCAAGCCCAGAAAGCAGGTAGAACAAGTTTTGTGGTGCCTTTCAGCTGCCTACCGGGGTAGTGTAAAAACTACCAACAGAACTCGTTTCTGGCACCTTCCCCGGTGGAGTTGTGCATGGGGTGTGTTTGGAACATTTTGTCACCAGCCGAGTCCAAAATTCAGCGATTCCCCATCTCAGCCCAGAAAGCAGGTAGAACAAGTTTTGTGGTGCCTTTCAGCTGCCTACCGGGGTAGTGTAAAAACTACCAACAGAACTCGTTTCTGGCACCTTCCCCGGTGGAGTTGTGCATGGGGTGTGTTTGGAACATTTTGTTACCAGCCGAGTCCAAAATTCAGCGATTCCCCATCTCAAGCCCAGAAAGCAGGTAGAACAAGTTTTGTGGTGCCTTTCAGCTGCCTACCGGGGTAGTGTAAAAACTACCAACAGAACTCGTTTCTGGCACCTTCCCCGGTGGAGGTGTGCATGGGGTGTGTTTGGAACATTTTGTCACCAGCCGAGTCCAAAATTCAGCGATTCCCCATCTCAGCCCAGAAAGCAGGTAGAACAAGTTTTGTGGTGCCTTTCAGCTGCCTACCGGGGTAGTGTAAAAACTACCAACAGAACTCGTTTCTGGCACCTTCCCCGGTGGAGTTGTGCATGGGGTGTGTTTGGAACATTTTGTCACCAGCCGAGTCCAAAATTCAGCGATTCCCCATCTCAGCCCAGAAAGCAGATAGAACAAGTTTTGTGGTGCCTTTCTCTTGCCTACCGGGGTAGTGTAAAAACTACCAACAGAACTCGTTTCTGGCACCTTCCCTGGTGGAGTTGTGCATGGGGTGTGTTTGGAACATTTTGTCACCAGCCGAGTCCAAAATTCAGCGATTCCCCATCTCAGCCCAGAAAGCAAGTAGAACAAGTTTTGTGGTGCCTTTCAGCTGCCTACCGGGGTAGTGTAAAAACTACCAACAGAACTCGTTTCTGGCACCTTTGCCGGTGGAGGTGTGCATGGGGTGTGTTTGGAACATTTTGTCACCAGCCGAGTCCAAAATTCAGCGATTCCCCATCTCAGCCCAGAAAGCAGGTAGAAAAACTTTTGTGGTGCCTTTCAGCTGCCTACCGGGGTAGTGTAAAAACTACCAACAGAACTCGTTTCTGGCACCTTCCCCGGTGGAGTTGTGCATGGGGTGTGTTTGGAACATTTTGTCACCAGCCGAGTCCAAAATTCAGCCGTTCCCCATCTCTAGGCCAGAAAGCAGGTAGAACAACTTTTGTGGTGCCTTTCTCTTGCCTACCGGGGTACTGTAAAAACTACCAACAGAACTCGTTTCTGGCACCTTTGCCGGTGGAGTTGTGCATGGGGTGTGTTTGGAACATTTTGTCACCAGCCGAGTCCAAAATTCAGCGATTCCCCATCTCAGCCCAGAAAGCAGGTAGAACAAGTTTTGTGGTGCCTTTCAGCTGCCTACCGGGGTACTGTAAAAACTACCAACAGAACTCCTTTCTGGCACCTTTGCCGGTGGAGCTGTGCATGGGGTGTGTTTGGAACATTTTGTCACCAGCCGAGTCCAAAATTCAGCGATTCCCCATCTCAGCCCAGAAAGCAGGTAGAACAAGTTTTGTGGTGCCTTTCAGCTGCCTACCGGGGTAGTGTAAAAACTACCAACAGAACTCGTTTCTGGCACCTTCCCCGGTGGAGTTGTGCATGGGGTGTGTTTGGAACATTTTGTCACCAGCCGAGTCCAAAATTCAGCGATTCCCCATCTCAGCCCAGAAAGCAGGTACAAAAAGTTTTGTGGTGCCTTTCAGCTGCCTACCGGGGTAGTGTAAAAACTACCAACAGAACTCCTTTCTGGCACCATTGCCGGTGGAGGTGTGCATGGGGTGTGTTTGGAACATTTTGTCACCAGCCGAGTCCAAAATTCAGCGATTCCCCATCTCAGCCCAGAAAGCAGGTAGAACAAGTTTTGTGGTGCCTTTCAGCTGCCTACCGGGGTAGTGTAAAAACTACCAACAGAACTCGTTTCTGGCACCTTCCCCGGTGGAGTTGTGCATGGGGTGTGTTTGGAACATTTTGTCACCAGCCGAGTCCAAAATTCAGCGGTTCCCCATCTCAGCCCAGAAAGCAGGTAGAACAAGTTTTGTGGTGCCTTTCAGCTGCCTACCGGGGTAGTGTAAAAACTACCAACAGAACTCGTTTCTGGCACCTTCCCCGGTGGAGTTGTGCATGGGGTGTGTTTGGAACATTTTGTCACCAGCCGAGTCCAAAATTCAGCCATTCCCCATCTCAGCCCAGAAAGCAGGTAGAACAACTTTTGTGGTGCCTTTCTCTTGCCTACCGGGGTACTGTAAAAACTACCAACAGAACTCGTTTCTGGCACCTTCCCCGGTGGAGTTGTGCATGGGGTGTGTTTGGAACATTTTGTCAGCAGCCGAGTCCAAAATTCAGCTGATCCCCATCTCAGCCCAGAAAGCAGGTAGAAAAACTTTTGTGGTGCCTTTCAGCTGCCTACCGGGGTAGTGTAAAAACTACCAGCAGAACTCGTTTCTGGCACCTTCCCCGGTGGAGTTGTGCATGGGGTGTGTTTGGAACATTTTGTCACCAGCCGAGTCCAAAATTCAGCGATTCCCCATCTCAGCCCAGAAAGCAGGTACAACAAGTTTTGTGGTGCCTTTCAGCTGCCTACCGGGGTAGTGTAAAAACTACCAACAGAACTCGTTTCTGGCACCTTCCCCGGTGGAGTTGTGCATGGGGTGTGTTTGGAACATTTTGTTACCAGCCAAGTCCAAAATTCAGCCGTTCCCCATCTCAGCCCAGAAAGCAGGTAGAACAAGTTTTGTGGTGCCTTTCAGCTGCCTACCGGGGTAGTGTAAAAACTACCAACAGAACTCGTTTCTGGCACCTTCCCCGGTGGAGTTGTGCATGGGGTGTGTTTGGAACATTTTGTCACCAGCCGAGTCCAAAATTCAGCGATTCCCCATCTCAGCCCAGAAAGCAGGTACAAAAAGTTTTGTGGTGCCTTTCAGCTGCCTACCGGGGTAGTGTAAAAACTACCAACAGAACTCGTTTCTGGCACCTTCCCCGGTGGAGGTGTGCATGGGGTGTGTTTGGAACATTTTGTCACCAGCCGAGTCCAAAATTCAGCGATTCCCCATCTCAGCCCAGAAAGCAGGTAGAACAAGTTTTGTGGTGCCTTTCAGCTGCCTACCGGGGTAGTGTAAAAACTACCAACAGAACTCGTTTCTGGCACCTTCCCCGGTGGAGTTGTGCATGGGGTGTGTTTGGAACATTTTGTCACCAGCCGAGTCCAAAATTCAGCGATTCCCCATCTCAGCCCAGAAAGCAGGTAGAACAAGTTTTGTGGTGCCTTTCTCTTGCCTACCGGGGTAGTGTAAAAACTACCAGCAGAACTCGTTTCTGGCACCTTCCCCGGTGGAGTTGTGCATGGGGTGTGTTTGGAACATTTTGTCACCAGCCGAGTCCAAAATTCAGCGATTCCCCATCTCAGCCCAGAAAGCAGGTAGAACAAGTTTTGTGGTGCCTTTCAGCTGCCTACCGGGGTAGTGTAAAAAACTACCAACAGAACTCGTTTCTGGCACCTTCCCCGGTGGAGTTGTGCATGGGGTGTGTTTGGAACATTTTGTCACCAGCCGAGTCCAAAATTCAGCGATTCCCCATCTCAGCCCAGAAAGCAGGTAGAACAAGTTTTGTGGTGCCTTTCAGCTGCCTACCGGGGTAGTGTAAAAACTACCAACAGAACTCGTTTCTGGCACCTTCCCCGGTGGAGTTGTGCATGGGGTGTGTTTGGAACATTTTGTCACCAGCCGAGTCCAAAATTCAGCGATTCTCCATCTCACCCCAGAAAGCAGGTAGAACAAGTTTTGTGGTGCCTTTCTCTTGCCTACCGGGGTAGTGTAAAAACTACCAACAGAACTCGTTTCTGGCACCTTCCCCGGTGGAGTTGTGCATGGGGTGTGTTTGGAACATTTTGTCACCAGCCGAGTCCAAAATTCAGCGATTCCCCATCTCAGCCCAGAAAGCAGGTAGAAAAACTTTTGTGGTGCCTTTCAGCTGCCTACCGGGGTAGTGTAAAAACTACCAACAGAACTCGTTTCTGGCACCTTCCCTGGTGGAGTTGTGCATGGGGTGTGTTTGGAACATTTTGTCACCAGCCGAGTCCAAAATTCAGCGATTCCCCATCTCTAGCCCAGAAAGCAGGTAGAACAACTTTTGTGGTGCCTTTCAGCTGCCTACTGGGGTACTGTAAAAACTACCAACAGAACTCGTTTCTGGCACCTTCCCCGGTGGAGTTGTGCATGGGGTGTGTTTGGAACATTTTGTCACCAGCCGAGTCCAAAATTCAGCGATTCCCCATCTCAGCCCAGAAAGCAGGTAGAACAAGTTTTGTGGTGCCTTTCTCTTGCCTACCGGGGTAGTGTAAAAACTACCAACAGAACTCGTTTCTGGCACCTTCCCTGGTGGAGTTGTGCATGGGGTGTGTTTGGAACATTTTGTCACCAGCCGAGTCCAAAATTCAGCGATTCCCCATCTCAGCCCAGAAAGCAGGTAGAACAAGTTTTGTGGTGCCTTTCAGCTGCCTACCGGGGTAGTGTAAAAACTACCAACAGAACTCGTTTCTGGCACCTTTGCCGGTGGAGGTGTGCATGGGGTGTGTTTGGAACATTTTGTCACCAGCCGAGTCCAAAATTCAGCGATTCCCCATCTCAGCCCAGAAAGCAGGTAGAAAAACTTTTGTGGTGCCTTTCAGCTGCCTACCGGGGTAGTGTAAAAACTACCAACAGAACTCGTTTCTGGCACCTTCCCCGGTGGAGTTGTGCATGGGGTGTGTTTGGAACATTTTGTCACCAGCCGAGTCCAAAATTCAGCCGTTCCCCATCTCTAGGCCAGAAAGCAGGTAGAACAACTTTTGTGGTGCCTTTCTCTTGCCTACCGGGGTACTGTAAAAACTACCAACAGAACTCGTTTCTGGCACCTTTGCCGGTGGAGTTGTGCATGGGGTGTGTTTGGAACATTTTGTCACCAGCCGAGTCCAAAATTCAGCGATTCCCCATCTCAGCCCAGAAAGCAGGTAGAACAAGTTTTGTGGTGCCTTTCAGCTGCCTACCGGGGTACTGTAAAAACTACCAACAGAACTCCTTTCTGGCACCTTTGCCGGTGGAGCTGTGCATGGGGTGTGTTTGGAACATTTTGTCACCAGCCGAGTCCAAAATTCAGCGATTCCCCATCTCAGCCCAGAAAGCAGGTAGAAAAACTTTTGTGGTGCCTTTCAGCTGCCTACCGGGGTAGTGTAAAAACTACCAACAGAACTCGTTTCTGGCACCTTCCCCGGTGGAGTTGTGCATGGGGTGTGTTTGGAACATTTTGTCACCAGCCGAGTCCAAAATTCAGCGATTCCCCATCTCAGCCCAGAAAGCAGGTACAAAAAGTTTTGTGGTGCCTTTCAGCTGCCTACCGGGGTAGTGTAAAAACTACCAACAGAACTCCTTTCTGGCACCATTGCCGGTGGAGGTGTGCATGGGGTGTGTTTGGAACATTTTGTCACCAGCCGAGTCCAAAATTCAGCGATTCCCCATCTCAGCCCAGAAAGCAGGTAGAACAAGTTTTGTGGTGCCTTTCAGCTGCCTACCGGGGTAGTGTAAAAACTACCAACAGAACTCGTTTCTGGCACCTTCCCCGGTGGAGTTGTGCATGGGGTGTGTTTGGAACATTTTGTCACCAGCCGAGTCCAAAATTCAGCGGTTCCCCATCTCAGCCCAGAAAGCAGGTAGAACAAGTTTTGTGGTGCCTTTCAGCTGCCTACCGGGGTAGTGTAAAAACTACCAACAGAACTCGTTTCTGGCACCTTCCCCGGTGGAGTTATGCATGGGGTGTGTTTGGAACATTTTGTCACCAGCCGAGTCCAAAATTCAGCCATTCCCCATCTCAGCCCAGAAAGCAGGTAGAACAAGTTTTGTGGTGCCTTTCTCTTGCCTACCGGGGTACTGTAAAAACTACCAACAGAACTCGTTTCTGGCACCTTCCCCGGTGGAGTTGTGCATGGGGTGTGTTTGGAACATTTTGTCAGCAGCCGAGTCCAAAATTCAGCTGATCCCCATCTCAGCCCAGAAAGCAGGTAGAAAAACTTTTGTGGTGCCTTTCAGCTGCCTACCGGGGTAGTGTAAAAACTACCAGCAGAACTCGTTTCTGGCACCTTCCCCGGTGGAGTTGTGCATGGGGTGTGTTTGGAACATTTTGTCACCAGCCGAGTCCAAAATTCAGCGATTCCCCATCTCAGCCCAGAAAGCAGGTACAACAAGTTTTGTGGTGCCTTTCAGCTGCCTACCGGGGTAGTGTAAAAACTACCAACAGAACTCGTTTCTGGCACCTTCCCCGGTGGAGTTGTGCATGGGGTGTGTTTGGAACATTTTGTTACCAGCCAAGTCCAAAATTCAGCCGTTCCCCATCTCAGCCCAGAAAGCAGGTAGAACAAGTTTTGTGGTGCCTTTCAGGTGCCTACCGGGGTAGTGTAAAAACTACCAACAGAACTCGTTTCTGGCACCTTCCCCGGTGGAGTTGTGCATGGGGTGTGTTTGGAACATTTTGTCACCAGCCGAGTCCAAAATTCAGCGATTCCCCATCTCAGCCCAGAAAGCAGGTACAAAAAGTTTTGTGGTGCCTTTCAGCTGCCTACCGGGGTAGTGTAAAAACTACCAACAGAACTCGTTTCTGGCACCTTCCCCGGTGGAGGTGTGCATGGGGTGTGTTTGGAACATTTTGTCACCAGCCGAGTCCAAAATTCAGCGATTCCCCATCTCAGCCCAGAAAGCAGGTAGAACAAGTTTTGTGGTGCCTTTCAGCTGCCTACCGGGGTAGTGTAAAAACTACCAACAGAACTCGTTTCTGGCACCTTCCCCGGTGGAGTTGTGCATGGGGTGTGTTTGGAACATTTTGTCACCAGCCGAGTCCAAAATTCAGCGATTCCCCATCTCAGCCCAGAAAGCAGGTAGAACAAGTTTTGTGGTGCCTTTCTCTTGCCTACCGGGGTAGTGTAAAAACTACCAGCAGAACTCGTTTCTGGCACCTTCCCCGGTGGAGTTGTGCATGGGGTGTGTTTGGAACATTTTGTCACCAGCCGAGTCCAAAATTCAGCGATTCCCCATCTCAGCCCAGAAAGCAGGTAGAACAAGTTTTGTGGTGCCTTTCAGCTGCCTACCGGGGTAGTGTAAAAAACTACCAACAGAACTCGTTTCTGGCACCTTCCCCGGTGGAGTTGTGCATGGGGTGTGTTTGGAACATTTTGTCACCAGCCGAGTCCAAAATTCAGCGATTCCCCATCTCAGCCCAGAAAGCAGGTAGAACAAGTTTTGTGGTGCCTTTCAGCTGCCTACCGGGGTAGTGTAAAAACTACCAACAGAACTCGTTTCTGGCACCTTCCCCGGTGGAGTTGTGCATGGGGTGTGTTTGGAACATTTTGTCACCAGCCGAGTCCAAAATTCAGCGATTCTCCATCTCACCCCAGAAAGCAGGTAGAACAAGTTTTGTGGTGCCTTTCTCTTGCCTACCGGGGTAGTGTAAAAACTACCAACAGAACTCGTTTCTGGCACCTTCCCCGGTGGAGTTGTGCATGGGGTGTGTTTGGAACATTTTGTCACCAGCCGAGTCCAAAATTCAGCGATTCCCCATCTCAGCCCAGAAAGCAGGTAGAAAAACTTTTGTGGTGCCTTTCAGCTGCCTACCGGGGTAGTGTAAAAACTACCAACAGAACTCGTTTCTGGCACCTTCCCTGGTGGAGTTGTGCATGGGGTGTGTTTGGAACATTTTGTCACCAGCCGAGTCCAAAATTCAGCGATTCCCCATCTCTAGCCCAGAAAGCAGGTAGAACAACTTTTGTGGTGCCTTTCAGCTGCCTACCGGGGTAGTGTAAAAACTACCAACAGAACTCGTTTCTGGCACCTTCCCCGGTGGAGTTGTGCATGGGGTGTGTTTGGAACATTTTGTCACCAGCCGAGTCCAAAATTCAGCTGATCCCCATCTCAGCCCAGAAAGCACGTAGAATAACTTTTGTGGCGCCTTTCAGCTGCCTACCGGGGTAGTGTAAAAACTACCAACAGAACTCGTTTCTGGCACCTTCCCCGGTGGAGTTGTGCATGGGGTGTGTTTGGAACATTTTGTCACCAGCCGAGTCCAAAATTCAGCGATTCCCCATCTCAGCCCAGAAAGCAGGTAGAAAAACTTTTGTGGTGCCTTTCAGCTGCCTACCGGGGTAGTGTAAAAACTACCAACAGAACTCGTTTCTGGCACCTTCCCCGGTGGAGTTGTGCATGGGGTGTGTTTGGAACATTTTGTCACCAGCCGAGTCCAAAATTCAGCGATTCCCCATCTCAGCCCAGAAAGCAGGTAGAACAAGTTTTGTGGTGCCTTTCAGCTGCCTACCGGGGTAGTGTAAAAACTACCAACAGAACTCGTTTCTGGCACCTTCCCCGGTGGAGTTGTGCATGGGGTGTGTTTGGAACATTTTGTCACCAGCCGAGTCCAAAATTCAGCGATTCCCCATCTCAGCCCAGAAAGCAGGTAGAACAAGTTTTGTGGTGCCTTTCTCTTGCCTACCGGGGTAGTGTAAAAACTACCAACAGAACTCGTTTCTGGCACCTTCCCCGGTGGAGTTGTGCATGGGGTGTGTTTGGAACATTTTGTCACCAGCCGAGTCCAAAATTCAGCCGTTCCACATCTCAGCCCAGAAAGCAGGTAGAACAAGTTTTGTGGTGCCTTTCAGCTGCCTACCGGGGTAGTGTAAAAACTACCAACAGAACTCGTTTCTGGCACCTTCCCCGGTGGAGTTGTGCGTGGGGTGTGTTTGGAACATTTTGTCACCAGCCGAGTCCAAAATTCAGCTATTCCCCATCTCAGCCCAGAAAGCAGGTAGAACAAGTTTTGTGGTGCCTTTCAGCTGCCTACCGGGGTAGTGTAAAAACTACCAACAGAACTCGTTTCTGGCACCTTCCCCGGTGGAGTTGTGCATGGGGTGTGTTTGGAACATTTTGTCACCAGCCGAGTCCAAAATTCAGCCGTTCCCCATCTCAGCCCAGAAAGCAGGTAGAACAAGTTTTGTGGTGCCTTTCTCTTGTCTACCGGGGTACTGTAAAAAACTACCAACAGAACTCGTTTCTGGCACCTTCCCCGGTGGAGTTGTGCATGGGGTGTGTTTGGAACATTTTGTCACCAGCCGAGTCCAAAATTCAGCAATTCCCCATCTCAGCCCAGAAAGCAGGTAGAACAAGTTTTGTGGTGCCTTTCAGCTGCCTACCGGGGTAGTGTAAAAACTACCATCAGAACTCGTTTCTGGCACCTTCCCCGGTGGAGTTGTGCATGGGGTGTGTTTGGAACATTTTGTCACCAGCCGAGTCCAAAATTCAGCGATTCCCCATCTCAGCCCAGAAAGCAGGTAGAAAAACTTTTGTGGTGCCTTTCAGCTGCCTACCGGGGTAGTGTAAAAACTACCAACAGAACTCGTTTCTGGCACCTTCCCTGGTGGAGTTGTGCATGGGGTGTGTTTGGAACATTTTGTCACCAGCCGAGTCCAAAATTCAGCGATTCCCCATCTCTAGCCCAGAAAGCAGGTAGAACAAGTTTTGTGGTGCCTTTCTCTTGCCTACCGGGGTACTGTAAAAACTACCAACAGAACTCGTTTCTGGCACCTTCCCCGGTGGAGTTGTGCATGGGGTGTGTTTGGAACATTTTGTCACCAGCCGAGTCCAAAATTCAGCGATTCCCCATCTCAGCCCAGAAAGCAGGTAGAACAAGTTTTGTGGTGCCTTTCTCTTGCCTACCGGGGTAGTGTAAAAACTACCAACAGAACTCGTTTCTGGCACCTTCCCCGGTGGAGTTGTGCATGGGGTGTGTTTGGAACATTTTGTCACCAGCCGAGTCCAAAATTCAGCGATTCCCCATCTCAGCCCAGAAAGCAGGTAGAACAAGTTTTGTGGTGCCTTTCAGCTGCCTACCGGGGTAGTGTAAAAACTACCAACAGAACTCGTTTCTGGCACCTTCCCCGGTGGAGTTGTGCATGGGGTGTGTTTGGAACATTTTGTCACCAGCCGAGTCCAAAATTCAGCGATTCCCCATCTCAGCCCAGAAAGCAGGTAGAACAAGTTTTGTGGTGCCTTTCTCTTGCCTACCGGGGTAGTGTAAAAACTACCAACAGAACTCGTTTCTGGCACCTTCCCCGGTGGAGTTGTGCATGGGGTGTGTTTGGAACATTTTGTCACCAGCCGAGTCCAAAATTCAGCCGTTCCACATCTCAGCCCAGAAAGCAGGTAGAACAAGTTTTGTGGTGCCTTTCAGCTGCCTACCGGGGTAGTGTAAAAACTACCAACAGAACTCGTTTCTGGCACCTTCCCCGGTGGAGTTGTGCGTGGGGTGTGTTTGGAACATTTTGTCACCAGCCGAGTCCAAAATTCAGCTATTCCCCATCTCAGCCCAGAAAGCAGGTAGAACAAGTTTTGTGGTGCCTTTCAGCTGCCTACCGGGGTAGTGTAAAAACTACCAACAGAACTCGTTTCTGGCACCTTCCCCGGTGGAGTTGTGCATGGGGTGTGTTTGGAACATTTTGTCACCAGCCGAGTCCAAAATTCAGCCGTTCCCCATCTCAGCCCAGAAAGCAGGTAGAACAAGTTTTGTGGTGCCTTTCTCTTGTCTACCGGGGTACTGTAAAAACTACCAACAGAACTCGTTTCTGGCACCTTCCCCGGTGGAGTTGTGCATGGGGAGTGTTTGGAACATTTTGTCACCAGCCGAGTCCAAAATTCAGCAATTCCCCATCTCAGCCCAGAAAGCAGGTAGAACAAGTTTTGTGGTGCCTTTCAGCTGCCTACCGGGGTAGTGTAAAAACTACCATCAGAACTCGTTTCTGGCACCTTCCCCGGTGGAGTTGTGCATGGGGTGTGTTTGGAACATTTTGTCACCAGCCGAGTCCAAAATTCAGCGATTCCCCATCTCAGCCCAGAAAGCAGGTAGAAAAACTTTTGTGGTGCCTTTCAGCTGCCTACCGGGGTAGTGTAAAAACTACCAACAGAACTCGTTTCTGGCACCTTCCCTGGTGGAGTTGTGCATGGGGTGTGTTTGGAACATTTTGTCACCAGCCGAGTCCAAAATTCAGCGATTCCCCATCTCTAGCCCAGAAAGCAGGTAGAACAAGTTTTGTGGTGCCTTTCTCTTGCCTACCGGGGTACTGTAAAAACTACCAACAGAACTCGTTTCTGGCACCTTCCCCGGTGGAGTTGTGCATGGGGTGTGTTTGGAACATTTTGTCACCAGCCGAGTCCAAAATTCAGCGATTCCCCATCTCAGCCCAGAAAGCAGGTAGAACAAGTTTTGTGGTGCCTTTCAGCTGCCTACCGGGGTAGTGTAAAAACTACCAACAGAACTCGTTTCTGGCACCTTCCCCGGTGGAGTTGTGCATGGGGTGTGTTTGGAACATTTTGTCACCAGCCGAGTCCAAAACTCAGCTGTTCACAGACTCTAGCCCAGAAAGCAGGTAGAACAAGTTTTGTGGTGCCTTTCAGCTGCCTACCGGGGTAGTGTAAAAACTACCAACAGAACTCGTTTCTGGCACCTTCCCCGGTGGAGTTGTGCATGGGGTGTGTTTGGAACATTTTGTTACCAGCCGAGTCCAAAATTCAGCCGTTCCCCATCTCAGCCCAGAAAGCAGGAAGAACAGCTTTTGTGGTGCCTTTCAGCTGCCTACCAAGGTAGTGTAAAAGCTACCAGGAGAACTCCTGTCTGGCACCTTCCCCAGTGGAGTTGTGCATGGGGTGTGTTTGGAACATTTTGTCACCAGCCGAGTCCAAAATTCAGCGATTCCCCATCTCAGCCCAGAAAGCAGGTAGAACAACTTTTGTGGTGCCTTTCAGCTGCCAACCGGGGTAGTGTAAAAACTACCAACAGAACTCATTTCTGGCACCTTCCCCGGTGGAGTTGTGCATGGGGTGTGTTTGGAACATTTTGTCACCAGCCGAGTCCAAAATTCAGCGTTTCCCCATCTCAGCCCAGAAAGCAGGTAGAACAACTTTTGTGGTGCCTTTCAGCTGCCTACCGGGGTAGTGTAAAAACTACCAACAGAACTCATTTCTGGCACCTTCCCCGGTGGAGTTGTGCATGGGGTGTGTTTGGAACATTTTGTCACCAGCCGAGTCCAAAATTCAGCGATTCCCTATCTCAGCCCAGAAAGCAGGTAGAACAAGTTTTGTGGTGCCTTTCTCTTGCCTACCGGGGTAGTGTAAAAACTACCAACAGAACTCGTTTCTGGCACCTTCCCCGGTGGAGTTGTGCATGGGGTGTGTTTGGAACATTTTGTCGCCAGCCGAGTCCAAAATTCAGCGATTCCCCATCTCAGCCCAGAAAGCAGGTACAAAAAGTTTTGTGGTGCCTTTCAGCTGCCTACCGGAGTAGTGTAAAAACTACCAACAGAACTCGTTTCTGGCACCTTTGCCGGTGGAGGTGTGCATGGGGTGTGTTTGGAACATTTTGTCACCAGCCGAGTCCAAAATTCAGCGATTCCCCATCTCAGCCCAGAAAGCAGGTAGAACAAGTTTTGTGGTGCCTTTCAGCTGCCTACCGGGGTAGTGTAAAAACTACCAACAGAACTCGTTTCTGGCACCTTCCCCGGTGGAGTTGTGCATGGGGTGTGTTTGGAACATTTTGTCACCAGCCGAGTCCAAAATTCAGCGATTCCCCATCTCTAGGCCAGAAAGCAGGTACAACAAGTTTTGTGGTGCCTTTCAGCTGCCTACCGGGGTAGTGTAAAAACTACCAACAGAACTCGTTTCTGGCACCTTCCCCGGTGGAGTTGTGCATGGGGTGTGTTTGGAACATTTTGTCAGCAGCCGAGTCCAAAATTCAGCGGTTCCCCATCTCAGCCCAGAAAGCAGGTAGAACAACTTTTGTGGTGCCTTTCAGCTGCCTACCAAGGTAGTGTAAAAACTACTAAGAGATCTCCTGTCTGGCACCTTCCCTGGTGGAGTTGTGCAGGGGGTGTGTTTGGAACATTTTGTCACCAGCCGAGTCCAAAATTCAGCGTTTCCCCATCTCAGCCCAGAAAGCAGGTAGAACAAGTTTTGTGGTGCCTTTCAGCTGCCTACCGGGGTAGTGTAAAAACTACCAACAGAACTCATTTCTGGCACCTTCCCCGGTGGAGTTGTGCATGGGGTGTGTTTGGAACATTTTGTCAGCAGCCGAGTCCAAAATTCAGCGGTTCCCCATCTCAGCCCAGAAAGCAGGTAGAACAAGTTTTGTGGTGCCTTTCAGCTGCCTACCAAGGTAGTGTAAAAACTACTAAGAGATCTCCTGTCTGGCACCTTCCCTGGTGGAGTTGTGCATGGGGTGTGTTTGGAACATTTTGTCACCAGCCGAGTCCAAAATTCAGCGATTCCCCATCTCAGCCCAGAAAGCAGGTAGAACAAGTTTTGTGGTGCCTTTCAGCTGCCTACCGGGGTAGTGTAAAAACTACCAACAGAACTCGTTTCTGGCACCTTCCCCGGTGGAGTTGTGCATGGGGTGTGTTTGGAACATTTTGTCAGCAGCCGAGTCCAAAATTCAGCGATTCCCCATCTCAGCCCAGAAAGCAGGTAGAACAAGTTTTGTGGTGCCTTTCTCTTGCCTACCGGGGTAGTGTAAAAACTACCAACAGAACTCGTTTCTGGCACCTTCCCCGGTGGAGTTGTGCATGGGGTGTGTTTGGAACATTTTGTCACCAGCCGAGTCCAAAATTCAGCGATTCCCCATCTCAGCCCAGAAAGCAGGTACAAAAAGTTTTGTGGTGCCTTTCAGCTGCCTACCGGAGTAGTGTAAAAACTACCAACAGAACTCGTTTCTGGCACCTTTGCCGGTGGAGGTGTGCATGGGGTGTGTTTGGAACATTTTGTCACCAGCCGAGTCCAAAATTCAGCGATTCCCCATCTCAGCCCAGAAAGCAGGTAGAACAAGTTTTGTGGTGCCTTTCAGCTGCCTACCGGGGTAGTGTAAAAACTACCAACAGAACTCGTTTCTGGCACCTTCCCCGGTGGAGTTGTGCATGGGGTGTGTTTGGAACATTTTGTCACCAGCCGAGTCCAAAATTCAGCCGTTCCCCATCTCTAGGCCAGAAAGCAGGTACAACAAGTTTTGTGGTGCCTTTCAGCTGCCTACCGGGGTAGTGTAAAAACTACCAACAGAACTCGTTTCTGGCACCTTCCCCGGTGGAGTTGTGCATGGGGTGTGTTTGGAACATTTTGTCACCAGCCGAGTCCAAAATTCAGCGATTCCCCATCTCAGCCCAGAAAGCAGGTAGAACAAGTTTTGTGGTGCCTTTCTCTTGCCTACCGGGGTACTGTAAAAACTACCAACAGAACTCGTTTCTGGCACCTTCCCCGGTGGAGTTGTGCATGGGGTGTGTTTGGAACATTTTGTCACCAGCCGAGTCCAAAACTCAGCTGTTCACAGACTCTAGCCCAGAAAGCAGGTAGAACAAGTTTTGTGGTGCCTTTCAGCTGCCTACCGGGGTAGTGTAAAAACTACCAACAGAACTCGTTTCTGGCACCTTCCCCGGTGGAGTTGTGCATGGGGTGTTTTTGGAACATTTTGTTACCAGCCGAGTCCAAAATTCAGCCGTTCCCCATCTCAGCCCAGAAAGCAGGAAGAACAGCTTTTGTGGTGCCTTTCAGCTGCCTACCAAGGTAGTGGTAAAAGCTACCAGGAGAACTCCTGTCTGGCACCTTCCCCAGTGGAGTTGTGCATGGGGTGTGTTTGGAACATTTTGTCACCAGCCGAGTCCAAAATTCAGCGATTCCCCATCTCAGCCCAGAAAGCAGGTAGAACAAGTTTTGTGGTGCCTTTCAGCTGCCTACCAAGGTAGTGTAAAAACTACTAAGAGATCTCCTGTCTGGCACCTTCCCCGGTGGAGTTGTGCATGGGGTGTGTTTGGAACATTTTGTCACCAGCCGAGTCCAAAATTCAGCGATTCCCCATCTCAGCCCAGAAAGCAGGTACAAAAAGTTTTGTGGTGCCTTTCAGCTGCCTACCGGAGTAGTGTAAAAACTACCAACAGAACTCGTTTCTGGCACCTTTGCCGGCGGAGCTGTGCATGGGGTGTGTTTGGAACATTTTGTCACCAGCCGAGTCCAAAATTCAGCGATTCCCCATCTCAGCCCAGAAAGCAGGTAGAACAAGTTTTGTGGTGCCTTTCAGCTGCCTACCGGGGTAGTGTAAAAACTACCAACAGAACTCGTTTCTGGCACCTTCCCCGGTGGAGTTGTGCATGGGGTGTGTTTGGAACATTTTGTCACCAGCCGAGTCCAAAATTCAGCCGTTCCCCATCTCTAGGCCAGAAAGCAGGTACAACAAGTTTTGTGGTGCCTTTCAGCTGCCTACCGGGGTAGTGTAAAAACTACCAACAGAACTCGTTTCTGGCACCTTCCCCGGTGGAGTTGTGCATGGGGTGTGTTTGGAACATTTTGTCAGCAGCCGAGTCCAAAATTCAGCGTTTCCCCATCTCAGCCCAGAAAGCAGGTAGAACAAGTTTTGTGGTGCCTTTCAGCTGCCTACCGGGGTAGTGTAAAAACTACCAACAGAACTCATTTCTGGCACCTTCCCCGGTGGAGTTGTGCATGGGGTGTGTTTGGAACATTTTGTCACC
Source organism: Falco biarmicus (assembly GCF_023638135.1). Classification (NCBI taxonomy): domain Eukaryota; kingdom Metazoa; phylum Chordata; class Aves; order Falconiformes; family Falconidae; genus Falco; species Falco biarmicus. The sequence goes on from NW_026611781.1 coordinate 103,399, forward strand.
AGCCGAGTCCAAAATTCAGCGATTCCCCATCTCAGCCCAGAAAGCAGGTAGAACAAGTTTTGTGGTGCCTTTCTCTTGCCTACCGGGGTAGTGTAAAAACTACCAACAGAACTCGTTTCTGGCACCTTCCCCGGTGGAGTTGTGCATGGGGTGTGTTTGGAACATTTTGTCAGCAGCCGAGTCCAAAATTCAGCGATTCCCCATCTCAGCCCAGAAAGCAGGTACAAAAAGTTTTGTGGTGCCTTTCAGCTGCCTACCGGGGTAGTGTAAAAACTACCAACAGAACTCGTTTCTGGCACCTTCCCCGGTGGAGTTGTGCATGGGGTGTGTTTGGAACATTTTGTCAGCAGCCGAGTCCAAAATTCAGCCGTTCCCCATCTCAGCCCAGGAAGCAGATAGAACCGGTTTTGTGGTGCCTTTCAGCTGCCTACCAAGGTAGTGTAAAAACTACTAAGAGATCTCCTGTCTGGCACCTTCCCTGGTGGAGTTGTGCATGGGGTGTGTTTGGAACATTTTGTCAGCAGCCGAGTCCAAAATTCAGCGGTTCCCCATCTCAGCCCAGAAAGCAGGTAGAACAACTTTTGTGGTGCCTTTCAGCTGCCTACCGGGGTAGTGTAAAAACTACTAAGAGATCTCCTGTCTGGCACCTTCCCTGGTGGAGTTGTGCAGGGGGTGTGTTTGGAACATTTTGTCACCAGCCGAGTCCAAAATTCAGCGTTTCCCCATCTCAGCCCAGAAAGCAGGTAGAACAAGTTTTGTGGTGCCTTTCAGCTGCCTACCGGGGTAGTGTAAAAACTACCAACAGAACTCATTTCTGGCACCTTCCCCGGTGGAGTTGTGCATGGGGTGTGTTTGGAACATTTTGTCACCAGCCGAGTCCAAAATTCAGCCATTCCCCATCTCAGCCCAGAAAGCAGGTAGAACAACTTTTGTGGTGCCTTTCAGCTGCCTACCGGGGTAGTGTAAAAACTACCAACAGAACTCATTTCTGGCACCTTCCCCGGTGGAGTTGTGCATGGGGTGTGTTTGGAACATTTTGTCAGCAGCCGAGTCCAAAATTCAGCGATTCCCCATCTCAGCCCAGAAAGCAGGTAGAACAAGTTTTGTGGTGCCTTTCAGCTGCCTACCAAGGTAGTGTAAAAACTACTAAGAGATCTCCTGTCTGGCACCTTCCCTGGTGGAGTTGTGCAGGGGGTGTGTTTGGAACATTTTGTCACCAGCCGAGTCCAAAATTCAGCGATTCCCCATCTCAGCCCAGAAAGCAGGTAGAACAAGTTTTGTGGTGCCTTTCAGCTGCCTACCGGGGTAGTGTAAAAACTACCAACAGAACTCGTTTCTGGCACCTTCCCCGGTGGAGTTGTGCATGGGGTGTGTTTGGAACATTTTGTCACCAGCCGAGTCCAAAATTCAGCGATTCCCCATCTCAGCCCAGAAAGCAGGTAGAACAAGTTTTGTGGTGCCTTTCTCTTGCCTACCGGGGTACTGTAAAAACTACCAACAGAACTCGTTTCTGGCACCTTCCCCGGTGGAGTTGTGCATGGGGTGTGTTTGGAACATTTTGTCACCAGCCGAGTCCAAAACTCAGCTGTTCACAGACTCTAGCCCAGAAAGCAGGTAGAACAAGTTTTGTGGTGCCTTTCAGCTGCCTACCGGGGTACTGTAAAAACTACCAACAGAACTCGTTTCTGGCACCTTCCCCGGTGGAGTTGTGCATGGGGTGTGTTTGGAACATTTTGTCACCAGCCGAGTCCAAAATTCAGCCGTTCCCCATCTCAGCCCAGAAAGCAGGAAGAACAGCTTTTGTGGTGCCTTTCAGCTGCCTACCAAGGTAGTGTAAAAGCTACCAGGAGAACTCTTGTCTGGCACCTTCCCCAGTGGAGTTGTGCATGGGGTGTGTTTGGAACATTTTGTCACCAGCCGAGTCCAAAATTCAGCGATTCCCCATCTCAGCCCAGAAAGCAGGTAGAACAACTTTTGTGGTGCCTTTCAGCTGCCTACCAAGGTAGTGTAAAAACTACTAAGAGATCTCCTGTCTGGCACCTTCCCTGGTGGAGTTGTGCATGGGGTGTGTTTGGAACATTTTGTCACCAGCCGAGTCCAAAATTCAGCGTTTCCCCATCTCAGCCCAGAAAGCAGGTAGAACAACTTTTGTGGTGCCTTTCAGCTGCCTACCGGGGTAGTGTAAAAACTACCAACAGAACTCGTTTCTGGCACCTTCCCCGGTGGAGTTGTGCATGGGGTGTGTTTGGAACATTTTGTCACCAGCCGAGTCCAAAATTCAGCGATTCCCCATCTCAGCCCAGAAAGCAGGTAGAACAAGTTTTGTGGTGCCTTTCAGCTGCCTACCGGGGTAGTGTAAAAACTACCAACAGAACTCGTTTCTGGCACCTTCCCCGGTGGAGTTGTGCATGGGGTGTGTTTGGAACATTTTGTCACCAGCCGAGTCCAAAATTCAGCTGTTCCCCATCTCAGCCCAGAAAGCAGGTAGAACAAGTTTTGTGGTGCCTTTCAGCTGCCTACCGGAGTAGTGTAAAAACTACCAACAGAACTCGTTTCTGGCACCTTTGCCGGTGGAGGTGTGCATGGGGTGTGTTTGGAACATTTTGTCAGCAGCCGAGTCCAAAATTCAGCGATTCCCCATCTCAGCCCAGAAAGCAGGTAGAACAAGTTTTGTGGTGCCTTTCAGCTGCCTACCGGGGTAGTGTAAAAACTACCAACAGAACTCGTTTCTGGCACCTTCCCCGGTGGAGTTGTGCATGGGGTGTGTTTGGAACATTTTGTCACCAGCCGAGTCCAAAATTCAGCCGTTTCCCATCTCAGCCCAGAAAGCAGGTAGAACAAGTTTTGTGGTGCCTTTCAGCTGCCTACCGGGGTAGTGTAAAAACTACCAACAGAACTCGTTTCTGGCACCTTCCCCGGTGGAGTTGTGCATGGGGTGTGTTTGGAACATTTTGTCACCAGCCGAGTCCAAAATTCAGCGATTCCCCATCTCAGCCCAGAAAGCAGGTAGAACAAGTTTTGTGGTGCCTTTCTCTTGCCTACCGGGGTACTGTAAAAACTACCAACAGAAGTCGTTTCTGGCACCTTCCCCGGTGGAGTTGTGCATGGGGTGTGTTTGGAACATTTTGTCACCAGCCGAGTCCAAAACTCAGCTGTTCACAGACTCTAGCCCAGAAAGCAGGTAGAACAAGTTTTGTGGTGCCTTTCAGCTGCCTACCGGGGTAGTGTAAAAACTACCAACAGAACTCGTTTCTGGCACCTTCCCCGGTGGAGTTGTGCATGGGGTGTTTTTGGAACATTTTGTTACCAGCCGAGTCCAAAATTCAGCCGTTCCCCATCTCAGCCCAGAAAGCAGGAAGAACAGCTTTTGTGGTGCCTTTCAGCTGCCTACCAAGGTAGTGTAAAAGCTACCAGGAGAACTCCTGTCTGGCACCTTCCCCAGTGGAGTTGTGCATGGGGTGTGTTTGGAACATTTTGTCACCAGCCGAGTCCAAAATTCAGCGATTCCCCATCTCAGCCCAGAAAGCAGGTAGAACAACTTTTGTGGTGCCTTTCAGCTGCCTACCAAGGTAGTGTAAAAACTACTAAGAGATCTCCTGTCTGGCACCTTCCCTGGTGGAGTTGTGCATGGGGTGTGTTTGGAACATTTTGTCACCAGCCGAGTCCAAAATTCAGCGTTTCCCCATCTCAGCCCAGAAAGCAGGTAGAACAACTTTTGTGGTGCCTTTCAGCTGCCTACCGGGGTAGTGTAAAAACTACCAACAGAACTCATTTCTGGCACCTTCCCCGGTGGAGTTGTGCATGGGGTGTGTTTGGAACATTTTGTCACCAGCCGAGTCCAAAATTCAGCGATTCCCCATCTCAGCCCAGAAAGCAGGTAGAACAAGTTTTGTGGTGCCTTTCTCTTGCCTACCGGGGTAGTGTAAAAACTACCAACAGAACTCGTTTCTGGCACCTTCCCCGGTGGAGTTGTGCATGGGGTGTGTTTGGAACATTTTGTCACCAGCCGAGTCCAAAATTCAGCGATTCCCCATCTCAGCCCAGAAAGCAGGTACAAAAAGTTTTGTGGTGCCTTTCAGCTGCCTACCGGAGTAGTGTAAAAACTACCAACAGAACTCGTTTCTGGCACCTTTGCCGGTGGAGGTGTGCATGGGGTGTGTTTGGAACATTTTGTCAGCAGCCGAGTCCAAAATTCAGCGATTCCCCATCTCAGCCCAGAAAGCAGGTAGAACAAGTTTTGTGGTGCCTTTCAGCTGCCTACCGGGGTAGTGTAAAAACTACCAACAGAACTCGTTTCTGGCACCTTCCCCGGTGGAGTTGTGCATGGGGTGTGTTTGGAACATTTTGTCACCAGCCGAGTCCAAAATTCAGCGATTCCCCATCTCAGCCCAGAAAGCAGGTAGAACAAGTTTTGTGGTGCCTTTCAGCTGCCTACCGGGGTAGTGTAAAAACTACCAACAGAACTCGTTTCTGGCACCTTCCCCGGTGGAGTTGTGCATGGGGTGTGTTTGGAACATTTTGTCACCAGCCGAGTCCAAAATTCAGCCGTTCCCCATCTCTAGGCCAGAAAGCAGGTACAACAAGTTTTGTGGTGCCTTTCAGCTGCCTACCGGGGTAGTGTAAAAACTACCAACAGAACTCGTTTCTGGCACCTTCCCCGGTGGAGTTGTGCATGGGGTGTGTTTGGAACATTTTGTCACCAGCCGAGTCCAAAATTCAGCGGTTCCCCATCTCAGCCCAGAAAGCAGGTAGAACAACTTTTGTGGTGCCTTTCAGCTGCCTACCAAGGTAGTGTAAAAACTACTAAGAGATCTCCTGTCTGGCACCTTCCCCGGTGGAGTTGTGCAGGGGGTGTGTTTGGAACATTTTGTCACCAGCCGAGTCCAAAATTCAGCGTTTCCCCATCTCAGCCCAGAAAGCAGGTAGAACAAGTTTTGTGGTGCCTTTCAGCTGCCAACCGGGGTAGTGTAAAAACTACCAACAGAACTCATTTCTGGCACCTTCCCCGGTGGAGTTGTGCATGGGGTGTGTTTGGAACATTTTGTCAGCAGCCGAGTCCAAAATTCAGCGATTCCCCATCTCAGCCCAGAAAGCAGGTAGAACAAGTTTTGTGGTGCCTTTCTCTTGCCTACCGGGGTAGTGTAAAAACTACCAACAGAACTCGTTTCTGGCACCTTCCCCGGTGGAGTTGTGCATGGGGTGTGTTTGGAACATTTTGTCACCAGCCGAGTCCAAAATTCAGCGATTCCCCATCTCAGCCCAGAAAGCAGGTACAAAAAGTTTTGTGGTGCCTTTCAGCTGCCTACCGGGGTAGTGTAAAAACTACCAACAGAACTCGTTTCTGGCACCTTCCCCGGTGGAGTTGTGCATGGGGTGTGTTTGGAACATTTTGTCACCAGCCGAGTCCAAAATTCAGCGATTCCCCATCTCAGCCCAGAAAGCAGGTACAACAACTTTTGTGGTGCCTTTCAGGTGCCTACCGGGGTAGTGTAAAAACTACCAACAGAACTCGTTTCTGGCACCTTCCCCGGTGGAGTTGTGCATGGGGTGTGTTTGGAACATTTTGTCACCAGCCGAGTCCAAAATTCAGCCGTTCCCCATCTCTAGGCCAGAAAGCAGGTACAACAAGTTTTGTGGTGCCTTTCTCTTGCCTAACGGTGTAGTGTAAAAACTACCAACAGAACTCGTTTCTGGCACCTTCCCCGGTGGAGTTGTGCATGGGGAGTGTTTGGAACATTTTGTCAGCAGCCGAGTCCAAAACTCAGCGATTCCCCATCACAGCACAGAAAGCAGGTAGAACAAGTTTTGTGGTGCCTTTCAGCTGCCTACCGGGGTAGTTTAAACCTACCAACAGAACTCGTTTCTGGCACCTTCCCCGGAGGAGTTGTGCATGGGGTGTGTTTGGAACATTTTGTCACCAGCCGAGTCCAAAATTCAGCTGTTCCCCATCTCAGCCCAGAAAGCAGGTAGAACAAGTTTTGTGGTGCCTTTCAGCTGCCTACTGGGGTAGTGTAAGAACTACCAACAGAACTCGTTTCTGACACCTTCCCCGGTGGAGTTGTGCATGGGGTGTGTTTGGAACATTTTGTCACCAGCCGAGTCCAAAATTCAGCCGTTCCCCATCTCAGCCCAGAAAGCAGGTATGAACAAGTTTTGTGGTGCCTTTCAGCTGCCTACCGGGGTAGTGTAAAAACTACCAACAGAACTCGTTTCTGGCACCTTCCTCGGTGGAGTTGTGCATGGGGTGTGTTTGGAACATTCTGTCACCAGCCGAGTCCAAAATTCAGCTGTTCCCCATCTCTAGCCCAGGAAGAAGGTAGAACCGGTTTTGTGGTGCCTTTCAGCTGCCTACCGGGGTACTGTAAAAACTACCAACAGAACTTGTTTCTGGCACCTTCCCCGGTGGAGTTGTGCATGGGGTGTGTTTGGAACATTTTGTCACCAGCCGAGTCCAAAATTCAGCTGTTCCCCATCTCTAGCCCAGGAAGCAGATAGAACCGGTTTTGTGGTGCCTTTCAGCTGCCTACCGGGGTAGTGTAAAAACTACCAACAGAACTCGTTTCTGGCACCTTCCCCGGTGGAGTTGTGCATGGGGTGTGTTTGGAACATTTTGTCACCAGCCGAGTCCAAAATTCAGCTGTTCCCCATCTCTAGCCCAGGAAGCAGGTAGAACCGGTTTTGTGGTGCCTTTCAGCTGCCAACCGGGGTAGTGTAAAAACTACCAACAGAACTCGTTTCTGGCACCTTCCCCGGTGGAGTTGTGCATGGGGTGTGTTTGGAACATTTTGTCACCAGCCGAGTCCAAAACTCAGCCGTTCCCCATCTCAGCCCAGAAAGCAGGTATGAACAAGTTTTGTGGTGCCTTTCAGCTGCCTACCGGGGTAGTGTAAAAACTACCAACAGAACTCGTTTCTGGCACCTTCCCCGGTGGAGTTGTGCATGGGGTGTGTTTGGAACATTTTGTTACCAGCCGAGTCCAAAATTCAGCCGTTCCCCATCTCAGCCCAGAAAGCAGGTAGAACAAGTTTTGTGGTGCCTTTCAGCTGCCTACCGGGGTAGTGTAAAAACTACCAACAGAACTCGTTTCTGGCACCTTCCCCGGTGGAGTTGTGCATGGGGAGTGTTTGGAACATTTTGTCACCAGCCGAGTCCAAAACTCAGCGATTCCCCATCTCAGCCCAGAAAGCAGGTAGAACAAGTTTTGTGGTGCCTTTCAGCTGCCTACCGGGGTAGTTTAAAAACTACCAACAGAACTCGTTTCTGGCACCTTCCCCGGTGGAGGTGTGCATGGGGTGTGTTTGGAACATTTTGTCACCAGCCGAGTCCAAAACTCAGCGATTCCTCATCTCAGCCCAGAAAGCAGGTAGAACAAGTTTTGTGGTGCCTTTCAGCTGCCTACCGGGGTAGTGTAGAAACTACCAACAGAACTCCTTTCTGGCACCTTCCCCGGTGGAGTTGTGCATGGGGTGTGTTTGGAACATTTTGTCAACAGCCGAGTCCAAAACTCAGCGATTCCCCATCTCAGCCCAGAAAGCAGGTAGAACAAGTTTTGTGGTGCCTTTCTCTTGCCTACCGGGGTAGTGTAAAAACTACCAACAGAACTTGTTTCTGGCACCTTCCTCGGTGGAGTTGTGCATGGGGTGTGTTTGGAACATTTTGTCACCAGCCGAGTCCAAAATTCAGCCGTTCCCCATCTCAGCCCAGAAAGCAGGTAGAACAAGTTTTGTGGTGCCTTTCAGCTGCCTACCGGGGTAGTGTAAAAACTACCAACAGAACTCGTTTCTGGCACCTTCCCCGGTGGAGTTGTGCATGGGGAGTGTTTGGAACATTTTGTCACCAGCCGAGTCCAAAACTCAGCGATTCCCCATCTCAGCCCAGAAAGCAGGTAGAACAAGTTTTGTGGTGCCTTTCAGCTGCCTACCGGGGTAGTTTAAAACTACCAACAGAACTCGTGTCTGGCACCTTCCCCGGTGGAGTTGTGCATGGGGTGTGTTTGGAACATTTTGTCAGCAGCCGAGTCCAAAATTCAGCTGTTCCTCATCTCAGCCCAGAAAGCAGGTAGAACAAGTTTTGTGGTGCCTTTCAGCTGCCTACCGGGGTAGTGTAAAAACTACCAACAGAACTCGTTTCTGGCACCTTCCCCGGTGGAGTTGTGCATGGGGTGTGTTTGGAACATTCTGTCACCAGCCGAGTCCAAAATTCAGCTGTTCCCCATCTCTAGCCCAGGAAGCAGATAGAACCGGTTTTGTGGTGCCTTTCAGCTGCCTACCGGGGTAGTGTAAAAACTACCAACAGAACTCGTTTCTGGCACCTTCCCCGGTGGAGTTGTGCATGGGGTGTGTTTGGAACATTTTGTCACCAGCCGAGTCCAAAATTCAGCTGTTCCCCATCTCAGCCCAGAAAGCAGGTAGAAAAACTTTTGTGGTGCCTTTCTCTTGTCTACCGGGGTACTGTAAAAACTACAAACAGAACTCATTTCTGGCACCTTCCCCGGTGGAGTTGTGCATGGGGTGTGTTTGGAACATTTTGTCACCAGCCGAGTCCAAAATTCAGCCGTTCCCCATCTCAGCCCAGGAAGCAGGTAGAAAAACTTTTGTGGTGCCTTTCTCTTGTCTACCGGGGTACTGTAAAAACTACAAACAGAACTCATTTCTGGCACCTTCCCCGGTGGAGTTGTGCATGGGGTGTGTTTGGAACATTTTGTCACCAGCCGAGTCCAAAACTCAGCGATTCCTCATCTCAGCCCAGAAAGCAGGTAGAACAAGTTTTGTGGTGCCTTTCAGCTGCCTACTGGGGTAGTGTAGAAACTACCAACAGAACTCCTTTCTGGCACCTTCCCCGGTGGAGTTGTGCATGGGGAGTGTTTGGAACATTTTGTCACCAGCCGAGTCCAAAACTCAGCGATTCCCCATCACAGCACAGAATGCAGGTAGAACAAGTTTTGTGGTGCCTTTCAGCTGCCTACCGGGGTAGTTTAAACCTACCAACAGAACTCGTTTCTGGCACCTTCCCCGGAGGAGTTGTGCATGGGGTGTGTTTGGAACATTTTGTCACCAGCCGAGTCCAAAACTCAGCGATTCCCCATCTCAGCCCAGAAAGCAGGTAGAACAAGTTTTGTGGTGCCTTTCAGCTGCCTACCGGGGTAGTGTAAAAACTACCAACAGAACTCGTTTTTGGCACCTTCCTCGGTGGAGTTGTGCATGGGGTGTGTTTGGAACATTCTGTCACCAGCCGAGTCCAAAATTCAGCTGTTCCCCATCTCAGCCCAGAAAGCAGGTAGAAAAACTTTTGTGGTGCCTTTCTCTTGCCTACCGGGGTACTGTAAAAACTACAAACAGAACTCATTTCTGGCACCTTCCCCGGTGGAGTTGTGCATGGGGTGTGTTTGGAACATTCTGTCACCAGCCGAGTCCAAAATTCAGCTGTTCCCCATCTCAGCCCAGAAAGCAGGTAGAACAAGTTTTGTGGTGCCTTTCAGCTGCCTACCGGGGTAGTTTAAAAACTACCAACAGAACTCGTTTCTGGCACCTTCCCCGGTGGAGGTGTGCATGGGGTGTGTTTGGAACATTTTGTCACCAGCCGAGTCCAAAACTCAGCGATTCCTCATCTCAGCCCAGAAAGCAGGTAGAACAAGTTTTGTGGTGCCTTTCAGCTGCCTACCGGGGTAGTGTAGAAACTACCAACAGAACTCCTTTCTGGCACCTTCCCCGGTGGAGTTGTGCATGGGGTGTGTTTGGAACATTTTGTCAACAGCCGAGTCCAAAACTCAGCGATTCCCCATCTCAGCCCAGAAAGCAGGTAGAACAAGTTTTGTGGTGCCTTTCAGCTGCCTACCGGGGTAGTGTAAAAACTACCAACAGAACTCGTTTCTGGCACCTTCCTCGGTGGAGTTGTGCATGGGGTGTGTTTGGAACATTTTGTCACCAGCCGAGTCCAAAATTCAGCCGTTCCCCATCTCAGCCCAGAAAGCAGGTAGAACAAGTTTTGTGGTGCCTTTCAGCTGCCTACCGGGGTAGTGTAAAAACTACCAACAGAACTCGTTTCTGGCACCTTCCCCGGTGGAGTTGTGCATGGGGAGTGTTTGGAACATTTTGTCACCAGCCGAGTCCAAAACTCAGCGATTCCCCATCTCAGCCCAGAAAGCAGGTAGAACAAGTTTTGTGGTGCCTTTCAGCTGCCTACCGGGGTAGTTTAAAACTACCAACAGAACTCGTGTCTGGCACCTTCCCCGGTGGAGTTGTGCATGGGGTGTGTTTGGAACATTTTGTCAGCAGCCGAGTCCAAAATTCAGCTGTTCCTCATCTCAGCCCAGAAAGCAGGTAGAACAAGTTTTGTGGTGCCTTTCAGCTGCCTACCGGGGTACTGTAAAAACTACCAACAGAACTCGTTTCTGGCACCTTCCCCGGTGGAGTTGTGCATGGGGTGTGTTTGGAACATTTTGTCAACAGCCGAGTCCAAAATTCAGCTGTTCCCCATCTCTAGCCCAGGAAGCAGGTAGAACCGGTTTTGTGGTGCCTTTCAGCTGCCTACCGGGGTAGTGTAAAAACTACCAACAGAACTCGTTTCTGGCACCTTCCCCGGTGGAGTTGTGCATGGGGTGTGTTTGGAACATTCTGTCACCAGCCGAGTCCAAAATTCAGCTGTTCCCCATCTCTAGCCCAGGAAGCAGATAGAACCGGTTTTGTGGTGCCTTTCAGCTGCCTACCGGGGTAGTGTAAAAACTACCAACAGAACTCGTTTCTGGCACCTTCCCCGGTGGAGTTGTGCATGGGGTGTGTTTGGAACATTTTGTCACCAGCCGAGTCCAAAATTCAGCTGTTCCCCATCTCAGCCCAGAAAGCAGGTAGAAAAACTTTTGTGGTGCCTTTCTCTTGTCTACCGGGGTACTGTAAAAACTACAAACAGAACTCATTTCTGGCACCTTCCCCGGTGGAGTTGTGCATGGGGTGTGTTTGGAACATTTTGTCACCAGCCGAGTCCAAAATTCAGCCGTTCCCCATCTCAGCCCAGGAAGCAGGTAGAACAACTTTTGTGGTGCCTTTCAGCTGCCAACCGGGGTAGTGTAAAAACTACCAACAGAACTCGTTTCTGGCACCTTCCCCGGTGGAGTTGTGCATGGGGTGTGTTTGGAACATTTTGTCACCAGCCGAGTCCAAAACTCAGCGATTCCTCATCTCAGCCCAGAAAGCAGGTAGAACAAGTTTTGTGGTGCCTTTCAGCTGCCTACTGGGGTAGTGTAGAAACTACCAACAGAACTCCTTTCTGGCACCTTCCCCGGTGGAGTTGTGCATGGGGAGTGTTTGGAACATTTTGTCACCAGCCGAGTCCAAAACTCAGCGATTCCCCATCACAGCACAGAATGCAGGTAGAACAAGTTTTGTGGTGCCTTTCAGCTGCCTACCGGGGTAGTTTAAACCTACCAACAGAACTCGTTTCTGGCACCTTCCCCGGAGGAGTTGTGCATGGGGTGTGTTTGGAACATTTTGTCACCAGCCGAGTCCAAAACTCAGCGATTCCCCATCTCAGCCCAGAAAGCAGGTAGAACAAGTTTTGTGGTGCCTTTCAGCTGCCTACCGGGGTAGTGTAAAAACTACCAACAGAACTCGTTTTTGGCACCTTCCTCGGTGGAGTTGTGCATGGGGTGTGTTTGGAACATTCTGTCACCAGCCGAGTCCAAAATTCAGCTGTTCCCCATCTCAGCCCAGAAAGCAGGTAGAAAAACTTTTGTGGTGCCTTTCTCTTGCCTACCGGGGTACTGTAAAAACTACAAACAGAACTCATTTCTGGCACCTTCCCCGGTGGAGTTGTGCATGGGGTGTGTTTGGAACATTCTGTCACCAGCCGAGTCCAAAATTCAGCTGTTCCCCATCTCAGCCCAGAAAGCAGGTAGAAAAACTTTTGTGGTGCCTTTTTCTTGCCTACCGGGGTAGTGTAAAAACTACCAAAAGAACTCATTTCTGGCACCTTCCCCGGTGGAGTTGTGCATGGGGTGTGTTTGGAACATTTTGTCACCAGCCGAGTCCAAAATTCAGCCGTTCCCCATCTCAGCCCAGAAAGCAGGTAGAACAAGTTTTGTGGTGCCTTTCAGCTGCCTACCGGGGTAGTGTAAAAACTACCAACAGAACTCATTTCTGGCACCTTCCCCGGTGGAGGTGTGCATGGGGTGTGTTTGGAACATTTTGTCACCAGCCGAGTCCAAAATTCAGCCGTTCCCCATCTCAGCCCAGAAAGCAGGTAGAACAAGTTTTGTGGTGCCTTTCAGCTGCCTACCGGGGTAGTGTAAAAACTACCAACAGAACTCGTTTCTGGCACCTTCCCCGGTGGAGTTGTGCATGGGGAGTGTTTGGAACATTTTGTCACCAGCCGAGTCCAAAACTCAGCGATTCCCCATCACAGCACAGAATGCAGGTAGAACAAGTTTTGTGGTGCCTTTCAGCTGCCTACCGGGGTAGTTTAAACCTACCAACAGAACTCGTTTCTGGCACCTTCCCCGGAGGAGTTGTGCATGGGGTGTGTTTGGAACATTTTGTCACCAGCCGAGTCCAAAATTCAGCTGTTCCCCATCTCAGCCCAGAAAGCAGGTAGAACAAGTTTTGTGGTGCCTTTCAGCTGCCTACTGGGGTAGTGTAAGAACTACCAACAGAACTCGTTTCTGGCACCTTCCCCGGTGGAGTTGTGCATGGCGTGTGTTTGGAACATTTTGTCACCAGCCGAGTCCAAAATTCAGCCGTTCCCCATCTCAGCCCAGAAAGCAGGTATGAACAAGTTTTGTGGTGCCTTTCAGCTGCCTACCGGGGTAGTGTAAAAACTACCAACAGAACTCGTTTCTGGCACCTTCCTCGGTGGAGTTGTGCATGGGGTGTGTTTGGAACATTCTGTCACCAGCCGAGTCCAAAATTCAGCTGTTCCCCATCTCTAGCCCAGGAAGCAGGTAGAACCGGTTTTGTGGTGCCTTTCAGCTGCCTACCGGGGTAGTGTAAAAACAACCAACAGAACTCGTTTCTGGCACCTTCCCCGGTGGAGTTGTGCATGGGGTGTGTTTGGAACATTCTGTCACCAGCCGAGTCCAAAATTCAGCTGTTCCCCATCTCTAGCCCAGGAAGCAGATAGAACCGGTTTTGTGGTGCCTTTCAGCTGCCTACCGGGGTAGTGTAAAAACTACCAACAGAACTCGTGTCTGGCACCTTCCCCGGTGGAGTTGTGCATGGGGTGTGTTTGGAACATTTTGTCACCAGCCGAGTCCAAAATTCAGCGATTCCCCATCTCAGCCCAGAAAGCAGGTAGAACAAGTTTTGTGGTGCCTTTCAGCTGCCTACCGGGGTAGTGTAAAAACTACCAACAGAACTCGTTTCTGGCACCTTCCCCGGTGGAGTTGTGCATGGGGTGTGTTTGGAACATTTTGTCACCAGCCGAGTCCAAAATTCAGCTGTTCCCCATCTCAGCCCAGAAAGCAGGTAGAACAAGTTTTGTGGTGCCTTTCAGCTGCCTACTGGGGTAGTGTAAGAACTACCAACAGAACTCGTTTCTGGCACCTTCCCCGGTGGAGTTGTGCATGGGGTGTGTTTGGAACATTTTGTCAACAGCCGAGTCCAAAACTCAGCGATTCCCCATCTCAGCCCAGAAAGCAGGTAGAACAAGTTTTGTGGTGCCTTTCAGCTGCCTACCGGGGTAGTGTAAAAACTACCAACAGAACTCGTTTCTGGCACCTTCCCCGGTGGAGGTGTGCATGGGGTGTGTTTGGAACATTTTGTCACCAGCCGAGTCCAAAACTCAGCGATTCCTCATCTCAGCCCAGAAAGCAGGTAGAACAAGTTTTGTGGTGCCTTTCAGCTGCCTACCGGGGTAGTGTAGAAACTACCAACAGAACTCCTTTCTGGCACCTTCCCCGGTGGAGTTGTGCATGGGGTGTGTTTGGAACATTTTGTCAACAGCCGAGTCCAAAACTCAGCGATTCCCCATCTCAGCCCAGAAAGCAGGTAGAACAAGTTTTGTGGTGCCTTTCTCTTGCCTACCGGGGTAGTGTAAAAACTACCAACAGAACTTGTTTCTGGCACCTTCCTCGGTGGAGTTGTGCATGGGGTGTGTTTGGAACATTTTGTCACCAGCCGAGTCCAAAATTCAGCCGTTCCCCATCTCAGCCCAGAGAGCAGGTAGAACAAGTTTTGTGGTGCCTTTCAGCTGCCTACCGGGGTAGTGTAAAAACTACCAACAGAACTCGTTTCTGGCACCTTCCCCGGTGGAGTTGTGCATGGGGAGTGTTTGGAACATTTTGTCACCAGCCGAGTCCAAAACTCAGCGATTCCCCATCTCAGCCCAGAAAGCAGGTAGAACAAGTTTTGTGGTGCCTTTCAGCTGCCTACCGGGGTAGTTTAAAACTACCAACAGAACTCGTTTCTGGCACCTTCCCCGGTGGAGTTGTGCATGGGGTGTGTTTGGAACATTTTGTCAGCAGCCGAGTCCAAAATTCAGCTGTTCCTCATCTCAGCCCAGAAAGCAGGTAGAACAAGTTTTGTGGTGCCTTTCAGCTGCCTACCGGGGTAGTGTAAAAACTACCAACAGAACTCGTTTCTGGCACCTTCCCCGGTGGAGTTGTGCATGGGGTGTGTTTGGAACATTTTGTCAACAGCCGAGTCCAAAATTCAGCCGTTCCCCATCTCAGCCCAGAAAGCAGGTATGAACAAGTTTTGTGGTGCCTTTCAGCTGCCTACCGGGGTAGTGTAAAAACTACCAACAGAACTCGTTTCTGGCACCTTCCTCGGTGGAGTTGTGCATGGGGTGTGTTTGGAACATTCTGTCACCAGCCGAGTCCAAAATTCAGCTGTTCCCCATCTCTAGCCCAGGAAGCAGGTAGAACCGGTTTTGTGGTGCCTTTCAGCTGCCTACCGGGGTACTGTAAAAACTACCAACAGAACTCGTTTCTGGCACCTTCCCCGGTGGAGTTGTGCATGGGGTGTGTTTGGAACATTCTGTCACCAGCCGAGTCCAAAATTCAGCCGTTCCCCATCTCTAGCCCAGGATGCAGATAGAACCGGTTTTGTGGTGCCTTTCAGCTGCCTACCGGGGTACTGTAAAAACTACCAACAGAACTCGTTTCTGGCACCTTCCCCGGTGGAGTTGTGCATGGGGTGTGTTTGGAACATTTTGTCACCAGCCGAGTCCAAAATTCAGCTGTTCCCCATCTCAGCCCAGAAAGCAGGTAGAAAAACTTTTGTGGTGCCTTTCTCTTGTCTACCGGGGTACTGTAAAAACTACAAACAGAACTCATTTCTGGCACCTTCCCCGGTGGAGTTGTGCATGGGGTGTGTTTGGAACATTTTGTCACCAGCCGAGTCCAAAATTCAGCCGTTCCCCATCTCAGCCCAGAAAGCAGGTATGAACAAGTTTTGTGGTGCCTTTCTCTTGCCTACCGGGGTAGTGTAAAAACTACCAACAGAACTCGTTTCTGGCACCTTCCCCGGTGGAGGTGTGCATGGGGTGTGTTTGGAACATTCTGTCACCAGCCGAATCCAAAATTCAGCTGTTCCCCATCTCTAGCCCAGGAAGCAGGTAGAACAAGTTTTGTGGTGCCTTTCAGCTGCCTACCGGGGTAGTGTAAAAACTACCAACAGAACTCGTTTCTGGCACCTTCCCCGGTGGAGTTGTGCATGGGGAGTGTTTGGAACATTTTGTCACCAGCCGAGTCCAAAACTCAGCGATTCCCCATCACAGCACAGAATGCAGGTAGAACAAGTTTTGTGGTGCCTTTCAGCTGCCTACCGGGGTAGTTTAAACCTACCAACAGAACTCGTTTCTGGCACCTTCCCCGGAGGAGTTGTGCATGGGGTGTGTTTGGAACATTTTGTCAGCAGCCGAGTCCAAAATTCAGCTGTTCCCCATCTCAGCCCAGAAAGCAGGTAGAACAAGTTTTGTGGTGCCTTTCAGCTGCCTACTGGGGTAGTGTAAGAACTACCAACAGAACTCGTTTCTGGCACCTTCCCCGGTGGAGTTGTGCATGGGGTGTGTTTGGAACATTTTGTCAACAGCCGAGTCCAAAACTCAGCGATTCCCCATCTCAGCCCAGAAAGCAGGTAGAACAAGTTTTGTGGTGCCTTTCAGCTGCCTACCGGGGTAGTGTAAAAACTACCAACAGAACTCGTTTCTGGCACCTTCCCCGGTGGAGTTGTGCATGGGGTGTGTTTGGAACATTTTGTCACCAGCCGAGTCCAAAATTCAGCCGTTCCCCATCTCAGCCCAGAAAGCAGGTAGAACAAGTTTTGTGGTGCCTTTCAGCTGCCTACCGGGGTAGTGTAAAAACTACCAACAGAACTCGTTTCTGGCACCTTCCCCGGTGGAGTTGTGCATGGGGTGTGTTTGGAACATTCTGTCACCAGCCGAGTCCAAAATTCAGCTGTTCCCCATCTCTAGCCCAGGAAGCAGATAGAACTGGTTTTGTGGTGCCTTTCAGCTGCCTACCGGGGTAGTGTAAAAACTACCAACAGAACTCGTTTCTGGCACCTTCCCCGGTGGAGTTGTGCATGGGGTGTGTTTGGAACATTTTGTCACCAGCCGAGTCCAAAATTCAGCCGTTCCCCATCTCAGCCCAGAAAGCAGGTATGAACAAGTTTTGTGGTGCCTTTCTCTTGCCTACCGGGGTAGTTGTAAAAACTACCAACAGAACTCGTTTCTGGCACCTTCCCCGGTGGAGTTGTGCATGGGGTGTGTTTGGAACATTCTGTCACCAGCAGAGTCCAAAATTCAGCTGTTCCCATCTCAGCCCAGGAAGCAGATAGAACCGGTTTTGTGGTGCCTTTCAGCTGCCTACCGGGGTAGTGTAAAAACTACCAACAGAACTCGTTTCTGGCACCTTCCCCGGTGGAGCTGTGCATGGGGTGTGTTTGGAACATTTTGTCACCAGCCGAGTCCAAAACTCAGCTGTTCCCCATCTCAGCCCAGAAAGCAGGTAGAACAAGTTTTGTGGTGCCTTTCAGCTGCCTACCGGGGTAGTGTAAAAACTACCAACAGAACTCGTTTCTGGCACCTTCCCCGGTGGAGTTGTGCATGGGGTGTGTTTGGAACATTTTGTCACCAGCCGAGTCCAAAACTCATTGATTCCCCATCTCAGCCAGAAAGCAGGTAGAACAAGTTTTGTGGTGCCTTTCTCTTGCCTACCGGGGTACTGTAAAAACTACCAACAGAACTCATTTCTGGCACCTTCCCCGGTGGAGTTGTGCATGGGGTGTGTTTGGAACATTCTGTCACCAGCCGAGTCCAAAATTCAGCTGTTCCCCATCTCAGCCCAGAAAGCAGGTAGAAAAACTTTTGTGGTGCCTTTCAGCTGCCTACCGGGGTACTGTAAAAACTACAAACAGAACTCATTTCTGGCACCTTCCCCGGTGGAGTTGTGCATGGGGTGTGTTTGGAACATTTTGTCACCAGCCGAGTCCAAAATTCAGCCGTTCCCCATCTCAGCCCAGGAAGCAGGTATGAACAAGTTTTGTGGTGCCTTCTCAGCTGCCTACCGGGTAGTGTAAAAACTACCAACAGAACTCGTTTCTGGCACCTTCCCCGGTGGAGGTGTGCATGGGGTGTGTTTGGAACATTTTGTCACCAGCCGAGTCCAAAACTCAGCCGTTCCCCATCTCAGCCCAGAAAGCAGGTAGAACAAGTTTTGTGGTGCCTTTCTCTTGCCTACCGGGGTAGTGTAAAAACTACCAACAGAACTCGTTTCTGGCACCTTCCTCGGTGGAGTTGTGCATGGGGTGTGTTTGGAACATTCTGTCACCAGCCGAGTCCAAAATTCAGCTGTTCCCCATCTCTAGCCCAGGAAGCAGGTAGAACCGCTTTTGTGGTGCCTTTCAGCTGCCTACCGGGGTACTGTAAAAACTACCAACAGAACTCGTTTCTGGCACCTTCCCCGTGGAGTTGTGCATGGGGTGTGTTTGGAACATTCTGTCACCAGCCGAGTCCAAAATTCAGCTGTTCCCCATATCTAGCCCAGGAAGCAGGTAGAACCGGTTTTGTGGTGCCTTTCAGCTGCCTACCGGGGTAGTGTAAAAACTGCCAACAGAACTCGTTTCTGGCACCTTCCCCGGTGGAGTTGTGCATGGGGTGTGTTTGGAACATTTTGTCAGCAGCCGAGTCCAAAATTCAGCTGTTCCCCATCTCAGCCCAGAAAGCAGGTAGAAAAACTTTTGTGGTGCCTTTCTCTTGTCTACCGGGGTACTGTAAAAACTACAAACAGAACTCATTTCTGGCACCTTCCCCCGGTGGAGTTGTGCATGGGGTGTGTTTGGAACATTTTGTCACCAGCCGAGTCCAAAATTCAGCCGTTCCCCATCTCAGCCCAGAAAGCAGGTAGAACAAGTTTTGTGGTGCCTTTCTCTTGCCTACCGGGGTAGTGTAAAAACTACCAACAGAACTCGTTTCTGGCACCTTCCCCGGTGGAGGTGTGCATGGGGTGTGTTTGGAACATTTTGTCACCAGCCGAGTCCAAAATTCAGCTGTTCCCCATCTCTAGCCCAGGAAGCAGGTAGAACAAGTTTTGTGGTGCCTTTCAGCTGCCAACCGGGGTACTGTAAAAACTACCAACAGAACTCGTTTCTGGCACCTTCCCCGGTGGAGTTGTGCATGGGGTGTGTTTGGAACATTCTGTCACCAGCCGAGTCCAAAATTCAGCTGTTCCCCATCTCTAGCCCAGGAAGCAGGTAGAACAAGTTTTGTGGTGCCTTTCAGCTGCCAACCGGGGTAGTGTAAAAACTACCAACAGAACTCGTTTCTGGCACCTTCCCCGGTGGAGTTGTGCATGGGGTGTATTTGGAACATTCTGTCACCAGCAGAGTCCAAAATTCAGCCGTTCCCCATCTCAGCCCAGGAAGCAGATAGAACCGGTTTTGTGGTGCCTTTCAGCTGCCAACCGGGGTAGTATAAAAACTACCAACAGAACTCGTTTCTGGCACCTTCCCCGGTGGAGGTGTGCATGGGGTGTGTTTGGAACATTTTGTCACCAGCCGAGTCCAAAATTCAGCCGTTCCCCATCTCAGCCCAGAAAGCAGGTAGAACAAGTTTTGTGGTGCCTTTCAGCTGCCTACCGGGGTAGTGTAGAAACTACCAACAGAACCCTTTCTGGCACCTTCCCCGGTGGAGTTGTGCATGGGGTGTGTTTGGAACATTTTGTCAACAGCCGAGTCCAAAACTCAGCGATTCCCCATCTCAGCCCAGAAAGCAGGTAGAACAAGTTTTGTGGTGCCTTTCAGCTGCCTACCGGGGTACTGTAAAAACTACCAACAGAACTCGATTTTGGCACCTTCCTCGGTGGAGTTTGTGCATGGGGTGTGTTTGGAACATTCTGTCACCAAGCCGAGTCCAAAATTCAGCTGTTCCCCATCTCTAGCCCAGGAAGCAGATAGAACCGGTTTTGTGGTGCCTTTCAGCTGCCTACCGGGGTACTGTAAAAACTACCAACAGAACTCGTTTCTGGCACCTTCCCCGGTGGAGTTGTGCATGGGGTGTGTTTGGAACATTTTGTCACCAGCCGAGTCCAAAATTCAGCCGTTCCCCATCTCAGCCCAGAAAGCAGGTATGAACAAGTTTTGTGGTGCCTTTCTCTTGCCTACCGGGGTAGTGTAAAAACTACCAACAGAACTCGTTTCTGGCACCTTCCCCGGTGGAGCTGTGCATGGGGTGTGTTTGGAACATTCTGTCACCAGCCGAGTCCAAAATTCAGCTGTTCCCCATCTCTAGCCCAGGAAGCAGGTAGAACCGGTTTTGTGGTGCCTTTCAGCTGCCAACCGGGGTAGTGTAAAAACTACCAACAGAACTCGTTTCTGGCACCTTCCCCGGTGGAGTTGTGCATGGGGTGTGTTTGGAACATTTTGTCACCAGCCGAGTCCAAAATTCAGCTGTTCCCCATCTCAGCCCAGAAAGCAGGTAGAAAAACTTTTGTGGTGCCTTTCTCTTGTCTACCGGGGTACTGTAAAAACTACAAACAGAACTCATTTCTGGCACCTTCCCCGGTGGAGTTGTGCATGGGGTGTGTTTGGAACATTTTGTCACCAGCCGAGTCCAAAACTCAGCGATTCCCCATCTCAGCCCAGAAAGCAGGTATGAACAAGTTTTGTGGTGCCTTTCTCTTGCCTACCGGGGTAGTGTAAAAACTACCAACAGAACTCGTTTCTGGCACCTTCCCCGGTGGAGGTGTGCATGGGTGTGTTTGGAACATTCTGTCACCAGCCGAGTCCAAAATTCAGCTGTTCCCCATCTCTAGCCCAGGAAGCAGGTAGAACAAGTTTTGTGGTGCCTTTCAGCTGCCAACCGGGGTAGTGTAAACCTACCAACAGAACTCGTTTCTGGCACCTTCCCCGGTGGAGTTGTGCATGGGGTGTGTTTGGAACATTCTGTCACCAGCAGAATCCAAAATTCAGCCGTTCCCCATCTCAGCCCAGGAAGCAGATAGAACCGGTTTTGTGGTGCCTTTCAGCTGCCTACCGGGGTAGTGTAAAAACTACCAACAGAACTCGTTTCTGGCACCTTCCCCGGAGGAGTTGTGCATGGGGTGTGTTTGGAACATTTTGTCACCAGCCGAGTCCAAAACTCATTGATTCCCCATCTCAGCCCAGAAAGCAGGTAGAACAAGTTTTGTGTGCCTTTCTCTTGCCTACCGGGGTACTGTAAAAACTACAAACAGAACTCCTTTCTGGCACCTTCCCCGGTGGAGGTGTGCATGGGGTGTGTTTGGAACATTTTGTCACCAGCCGAGTCCAAAATTCAGCCGTTCCCCATCTCAGCCCAGAAAGCAGGTAGAACAAGTTTTGTGGTGCCTTTCAGCTGCCTACCGGGGTAGTGTAGAAACTACCAACAGAACTCGTTTCTGGCACCTTCCCCGGTGGAGTTGTGCATGGGGTGTGTTTGGAACATTTTGTCACCAGCCGAGTCCAAAACTCAGCGATTCCCCATCTCAGCCCAGAAAGCAGGTAGAACAAGTTTTGTGGTGCCTTTCAGCTGCCTACCGGGGTAGTGTAGAAACTACCAACAGAACTCCTTTCTGGCACCTTCCCCGGTGGAGTTGTGCATGGGGTGTGTTTGGAACATTTTGTCAACAGCCGAGTCCAAAACTCAGCGATTCCCCATCTCAGCCCAGAAAGCAGGTAGAACAAGTTTTGTGGTGCCTTTCAGCTGCCTACCGGGGTACTGTAAAAAACTACCAACAGAACTCGATTTTGGCACCTTTCCTCGGTGGAGTTGTGCATGGGGTGTGTTTGGAACATTCTGTCACCAGCCGAGTCCAAAATTCAGCTGTTCCCCATCTCTAGCCCAGGAAGCAGATAGAACCGGTTTTGTGGTGCCTTTCAGCTGCCTACCGGGGTAGTGTAAAAACTACCAACAGAACTCGTTTCTGGCACCTTCCCCGGTGGAGTTGTGCATGGCATGTGTTTGGAACATTTTGTTACCAGCCGAGTCCAAAATTCAGCTGTTCCCCATCTCTAGCCCAGGAAGCAGGTAGAACCGATTTTGTGGTGCCTTTCAAATGCCAACCGGGGTAGTGTAAAAACTACCAACAGAACTCGTTTCTGGCACCTTCCCCGGTGGAGTTGTGCATGGGGTGTGTTTGGAACATTTTGTCACCAGCAGAGTCCAAAATTCAGCCGTTCCCCATCTCAGCCCAGGAAGCAGATAGAACCGGTTTTGTGGTGCCCTTTCTCTTGCCTACCGGGGTAGTGTAAAAACTACCAACAGAAGTCGTTTCTGGCACCTTCCCCGGTGGAGTTGTGCATGGGGTGTGTTTGGAACATTTTGTCACCAGCCGAGTCCAAAATTCAGCCGTTCCCCATCTCAGCCCAGAAAACAGGTAGAACAAGTTTTGTGGTGCCTTTCAGCTGCCTACCGGGGTAGTGTAAAAACTACCAACAGAACTCATTTCTGGCACCTTCCCCGGTGGAGTTGTGCATGGGGTGTGTTTGGAACATTTTGTCACCAGCCGAGTCCAAAACTCAGCCGTTTCCCATCTCAGCCCAGGAAGCAGATAGAACCGGTTTTGTGGTGCCTTTCAGCTGCCTACCGGGGGTAGTGTAAAAACTACCAACAGAACTCGTTTCTGGCACCTTCCCCGGTGGAGTTGTGCATGGGGTGTGTTTGGAACATTTTGTCACCAGCAGAGTCCAAAATTCAGCCGTTCCCATCTCAGCCCAGGAAGCAGATAGAACCGGTTTTGTGGTGCCTTTCAGCTGCCTACCGGGGTAGTGTAAAAACTACCAACAGAACTCATTTCTGGCACCTTCCCCGGTGGAGTTGTGCATGGGGTGTGTTTGGAACATTTTGTCACCAGCCGAGTCCAAAATTCAGCCGTTCCCCATCTCAGCCCAGGAAGCAGATAGAACCGGTTTTGTGGTGCCTTTCAGCTGCCTACCGGGGTAGTGTAAAAACTACCAACAGAACTCGTTTCTGGCACCTTCCCCGGTGGAGGAGTGCATGGGGTGTGTTTGGAACATTCTGTCACCAGCAGAGTCCAAAATTCAGCCGTTCCCCATCTCAGCCCAGAAAGCAGGTAGAACCGGTTTTGTGGTGCCTTTCAGCTGCCTACCGGGGTAGTGTAAAAACTACCAAAAGAACTCATTTCTGGCACCTTCCCCGGTGGAGTTGTGCATGGGGTGTGTTTGGAACATTTTGTCACCAGCCGAGTCCAAAATTCAGCCGTTCCCCATCTCAGCCCAGAAAGCAGGTATGAACAAGTTTTGTGGTGCCTTTCTCTTGCCTACCGGGGTAGTGTAAAAACTACCAACAGAACTCGTTTCTGGCACCTTCCCCGTGGAGCTGTGCATGGGGTGTGTTTGGAACATTCTGTCACCAGCCGAGTCCAAAATTCAGCTGTTCCCCATCTCTAGCCCAGGAAGCAGATAGAACCGGTTTTGTGGTGCCTTTCAGCTGCCTACCGGGGTAGTGTAAAAACTACCAACAGAAGTCGTTTCTGGCACCTGCCCCGGTGGAGTTGTGCATGGGGTGTGTTTGGAACATTTTGTCACCAGCCGAGTCCAAAATTCAGCTGTTCCCCATCTCAGCCCAGAAAGCAGGTAGAACAAGTTTTGTGGTGCCTTTCTCTTGTCTACCGGGGTACTGTAAAAACTACAAACAGAACTCATTTCTGGCACCTTCCCCGGTGGAGTTGTGCATGGGGTGTGTTTGGAACATTTTGTCACCAGCCGAGTCCAAAATTCAGCGATTCCCCATCTCAGCCCAGAAAGCAGGTATGAACAAGTTTTGTGGTGCCTTTCTCTTGCCTACCGGGGTAGTGTAAACCTACAAACAGAACTCGTTTCTGGCACCTTCCCCGGTGGAGTTGTGCATGGGGTGTGTTTGGAACATTCTGTCACCAGCAGAGTCCAAAATTCAGCCGTTCCCCATCTCAGCCCAGGAAGCAGATAGAACCGGTTTTGTGGTGCCTTTCAGCTGCCTACCGGGGTAGTGTAAAAACTACCAACAGAACTCGTTTCTGGCACCTTCCCCGGTGGAGTTGTGCATGGGGTGTGTTTGGAACATTTTGTCACCAGCCGAGTCCAAAATTCAGCCGTTCCCCATCTCAGCCCAGAAAACAGGTAGAACAAGTTTTGTGGTGCCTTTCAGCTGCCTACCGGGGTAGTGTAAAAACTACCAACAGAACTCATTTCTGGCACCTTCCCCGGTGGAGTTGTGCATGGGGTGTGTTTGGAACATTTTGTCACCAGCCGAGTCCAAAACTCAGCCGTTCCCCATCTCAGCCCAGGAAGCAGATAGAACCGGTTTTGTGGTGCCTTTCAGCTGCCTACCGGGGTAGTGTAAAAACTACCAACAGAACTCGTTTCTGGCACCTTCCCCGGTGGAGTTGTGCATGGGGTGTGTTTGGAACATTCTGTCACCAGCAGAGTCCAAAATTCAGCCGTTCCCCATCTCAGCCCAGAAAGCAGATAGAACCGGTTTTGTGGTGCCTTTCAGCTGCCTACCGGGGTAGTGTAAAAACTACCAAAAGAAGTCGTTTCTGGCACCTTCCCCGGTGGAGTTGTGCATGGGGTGTGTTTGGAACATTTTGTCACCAGCCGAGTCCAAAATTCAGCCGTTCCCCATCTCAGCCCAGAAAGCAGGTAGAACAAGTTTTGTGGTGCCTTTCAGCTGCCTACCGGGGTAGTGTAAAAACTACCAACAGAACTCATTTCTGGCACCTTCCCCGGTGGAGTTGTGCATGGGGTGTGTTTGGAACATTCTGTCACCAGCAGAGTCCAAAATTCAGCCGTTCCCCATCTCAGCCCAGAAAGCAGGTAGAACCGGTTTTGTGGTGCCTTTCAGCTGCCTACCGGGGTAGTGTAAAAACTACCAAAAGAACTCATTTCTGGCACCTTCCCCGGTGGAGTTGTGCATGGGGTGTGTTTGGAACATTTTGTCACCAGCCGAGTCCAAAATTCAGCCGTTCCCCATCTCAGCCCAGAAAGCAGGTATGAACAAGTTTTGTGGTGCCTTTCTCTTGCCTACCGGGGTAGTGTAAAAACTACCAACAGAACTCGTTTCTGGCACCTTCCCCGGTGGAGCTGTGCATGGGGTGTGTTTGGAACATTCTGTCACCAGCCGAGTCCAAAATTCAGCTGTTCCCCATCTCTAGCCCAGGAAGCAGATAGAACCGGTTTTGTGGTGCCTTTCAGCTGCCTACCGGGGTAGTGTAAAAACTACCAACAGAAGTCGTTTCTGGCACCTGCCCCGGTGGAGTTGTGCATGGGGTGTGTTTGGAACATTTTGTCACCAGCCGAGTCCAAAATTCAGCTGTTCCCCATCTCAGCCCAGAAAGCAGGTAGAACAAGTTTTGTGGTGCCTTTCTCTTGTCTACCGGGGTACTGTAAAAACTACAAACAGAACTCATTTCTGGCACCTTCCCCGGTGGAGTTGTGCATGGGGTGTGTTTGGAACATTTTGTCACCAGCCGAGTCCAAAATTCAGCCGTTCCCCATCTCAGCCCAGAAAGCAGGTATGAACAAGTTTTGTGGTGCCTTTCTCTTGCCTACCGGGGTAGTGTAAACCTACAAACAGAACTCGTTTCTGGCACCTTCCCCGGTGGAGTTGTGCATGGGGTGTGTTTGGAACATTCTGTCACCAGCAGAGTCCAAAATTCAGCCGTTCCCCATCTCAGCACAGGAAGCAGATAGAACCGGTTTTGTGGTGCCTTTCAGCTGCCTACCGGGGTAGTGTAAAAACTACCAACAGAACTCGTTTCTGGCACCTTCCCCGGTGGAGTTGTGCATGGGGTGTGTTTGGAACATTTTGTCACCAGCCGAGTCCAAAACCCAGCCGTTCCCCATCTCAGCCCAGAAAGCAGGTAGAACAAGTTTTGTGGTGCCTTTCAGCTGCCAACCGGGGTAGTTTAAATCTACCAACAGAACTCGTTTCTGGCACCTTCCCCGGAGGAGTTGTGCATGGGGTGTGTTTGGAACATTTTGTCACCAGCCGAGTCCAAAACTCATTTATTCCCCATCTCAGCCCAGAAAGCAGGTAGAACAAGTTTTGTGGTGCCTTTCTCTTGCCTACCGGGGTACTGTAAAAACTACCAACAGAACTCATTTCTGGCACCTTCCCCGGTGGAGTTGTGCATGGGGTGTGTTTGGAACATTTTGTCACCAGCCGAGTCCAAAATTCAGCCGTTCCCCATCTCAGCCCAGAAAGCAGGTAGAACAAGTTTTGTGGTGCCTTTCAGCTGCCTACCGGGGTAGTGTAGAAACTACCAACAGAACTCGTTTCTGGCACCTTCCCCGGTGGAGGTGTGCATGGGGTGTGTTTGGAACATTTTGTCACCAGCCGAGTCCAAAACTCAGCGATTCCCCATCTCAGCCCAGAAAGCAGGTAGAACAAGTTTTGTGGTGCCTTTCAGCTGCCTACCGGGGTAGTGTAGAAACTACCAACAGAACTCCTTTCTGGCACCTTCCCCGGTGGAGTTGTGCATGGGGTGTGTTTGGAACATTTTGTCAACAGCCGAGTCCAAAACTCAGCGATTCCCCATCTCAGCCCAGAAAGCAGGTAGAACAAGTTTTGTGGTGCCTTTCAGCTGCCTACCGGGGTACTGTAAAAACTACCAACAGAACTCGATTTTGGCACCTTCCTCGGTGGAGTTGTGCATGGGGTGTGTTTGGAACATTCTGTCACCAGCCGAGTCCAAAATTCAGCTGTTCCCCATCTCTAGCCCAGGAAGCAGATAGAACCGGTTTTGTGGTGCCTTTCAGCTGCCTACCGGGGTAGTGTAAAAACTACCAACAGAACTCGTTTCTGGCACCTTCCCCGGTGGAGTTGTGCATGGCATGTGTTTGGAACATTTTGTCACCAGCCGAGTCCAAAACTCAGCTGTTCCCCATCTCTAGCCCAGGAAGCAGGTAGAACCGGTTTTGTGGTGCCTTTCAGCTGCCAACCGGGGTAGTGTAAAAACTACCAACAGAACTCGTTTCTGGCACCTTCCCCGGTGGAGTTGTGCATGGGGTGTGTTTGGAACATTTTGTCACCAGCAGAGTCCAAAATTCAGCCGTTCCCCATCTCAGCCCAGGAAGCAGATAGAACCGGTTTTGTGGTGCCTTTCAGCTGCCTACCGGGGGTAGTGTAAAAACTACCAACAGAACTCGTTTCTGGCACCTTCCCCGGTGGAGTTGTGCATGGGGTGTGTTTGGAACATTTTGTCACCAGCCGAGTCCAAAATTCAGCCGTTCCCCATCTCAGCCCAGAAAGCAGGTAGAACAAGTTTTGTGGTGCCTTTCAGCTGCCTACCGGGGTAGTGTAAAAACTACCAACAGAACTCGTTTCTGGCACCTTCCCCGGTGGAGTTGTGCATGGGGTGTGTTTGGAACATTTTGTCACCAGCCGAGTCCAAAACTCAGCCGTTCCGCATCTCAGCCCAGGAAGCAGATAGAACCGGTTTTGTGGTGCCTTTCAGCTGCCTACCGGGGTAGTGTAAAAACTACCAACAGAACTCGTTTCTGGCACCTTCCCCGGTGGAGTTGTGCATGGGGTGTGTTTGGAACATTTTGTCAGCAGCCGAGTCCAAAATTCAGCCGTTCCCCATCTCAGCCCAGGAAGCAGATAGAACCGGTTTTGTGGTGCCTTTCAGCTGCCTACCGGGGTAGTGTAAAAACTACCAACAGAATTTGTTTCTGGGACCTTCCCCGGTGGAGGTGTGCATGGGGTGTGTTTGGAACATTCTGTCACCAGCAGAGTCCAAAATTCAGCTGTTCCCCATCTCAGCCCAGAAAGCAGGTAGAACCGGTTTTGTGGTGCCTTTCAGCTGCCTACCGGGGTAGTGTAAAAACTACCAAAAGAACTCATTTCTGGCACCTTCCCCGGTGGAGTTGTGCATGGGGTGTGTTTGGAACATTTTGTCACCAGCCGAGTCCAAAATTCAGCCGTTCCCCATCTCAGCCCAGAAAGCAGGTATGAACAAGTTTTGTGGTGCCTTTCTCTTTCCTACCGGGGTAGTGTAAAAAATACCAACAGAACTAGTTTCTGGCACCTTCCTCGGTGGAGTTGTGCATGGGGTGTGTTTGGAACATTCTGTCACCAGCCGAGTCCAAAATTCAGCTGTTCCCCATCTCTAGCCCAGGAAGCAGGTAGAACCGGTTTTGTGGTGCCTTTTAGCTGCCAACCGGGGTAGTGTAAAAACTACCAACAGAACTCATTTCTGGCACCTTCCCCGGTGGAGTTGTGCATGGGGTGTGTTTGGAACATTCTGTCACCAGCAGAGTCCAAAATTCAGCCGTTCCCCATCTCAGCCCAGGAAGCAGGTATGAACAAGTTTTGTGGTGCCTTTCTCTTGCCTACCGGGGTAGTGTAAAAACTACCAACAGAACTCGTTTCTGGCACCTTCCCCGGTGGAGGTGTGCATGGGGTGTGTTTGGAACATTTTGTCACCAGCCGAGTCCAAAACTCAGCCGTTCCCCATCTCAGCCCAGAAAGCAGGTAGAACAAGTTTTGTGGTGCCTTTCTCTTGCCTACCGGGGTAGTGTAAAAACTACCAACAGAACTCGTTTCTGGCACCTTCCCCGGTGGAGTTGTGCATGGGGTGTGTTTGGAACATTCTGTCACCAGCCGAGTCCAAAATTCAGCTGTTCCCCATCTCTAGCCCAGGAAGCAGGTAGAACCGCTTTTGTGGTGCCTTTCAGCTGCCTACCGGGGTAGTGTAAAAACTACCAACAGAACTCGTTTCTGGCACCTTCCCCGGTGGAGTTGTGCATGGGGTGTGTTTGGAACATTCTGTCACCAGCCGAGTCCAAAATTCAGCTGTTCCCCATCTCTAGCCCAGGAAGCAGATAGAACCGGTTTTGTGGTGCCTTTCAGCTGCCTACCGGGGTAGTGTAAAAACTACCAACAGAACTCGTTTCTGGCACCTTCCCCGGTGGAGTTGTGCATGGGGTGTGTTTGGAACATTTTGTCACCAGCCGAGTCCAAAATTCAGCTGTTCCCCATCTCAGCCCAGAAAGCAGGTAGAACAAGTTTTGTGGTGCCTTTCTCTTGTCTACCGGGGTACTGTAAAAACTACAAACAGAACTCATTTCTGGCACCTTCCCCGGTGGAGTTGTGCATGGGGTGTGTTTGGAACATTTTGTCACCAGCCGAGTCCAAAATTCAGCCGTTCCCCATCTCAGCCCAGAAAGCAGGTATGAACAAGTTTTGTGGTGCCTTTCTCTTGCCTACCGGGGTAGTGTAAAAACTACCAACAGAACTCGTTTCTGGCACCTTCCCCGGTGGAGGTGTGCATGGGGTGTGTTTGGAACATTCTGTCACCAGCCGAGTCCAAAATTCAGCTGTTCCCCATCTCTAGCCCAGGAAGCAGGTAGAACCGGTTTTGTGGTGCCTTTCAGCTGCCAACCGGGGTAGTGTAAAAACTACCAACAGAACTCGTTTCTGGCACCTTCCCCGGTGGAGTTGTGCATGGGGTGTGTTTGGAACATTCTGTCACCAGCAGAGTCCAAAATTCAGCCGTTCCCCATCTCAGCCCAGGAAGCAGATAGAACCGGTTTTGTGGTGCCTTTCTCTTGCCTACCGGGGTACTGTAAAAACTACCAACAGAACTCGTTTCTGGCACCTTCCCCGGTGGAGCTGTGCATGGGGTGTGTTTGGAACATTTTGTCACCAGCCGAGTCCAAAACTCAGCTGTTCCCCATCTCAGCCCAGAAAGCAGGTAGAACAAGTTTTGTGGTGCCTTTCAGCTGCCAACCGGGGTAGTTTAAATCTACCAACAGAACTCGTTTCTGGCACCTTCCCCGGAGGAGTTGTGCATGGGGTGTGTTTGGAACATTTTGTCACCAGCCGAGTCCAAAGCTCATTGATTCCCCATCTCAGCCCAGAAAGCAGGTAGAACAAGTTTTGTGGTGCCTTTCTCTTGCCTACCGGGGTACTGTAAAAACTACAAACAGAACTCATTTCTGGCACCTTCCCCGGTGGAGGTGTGCATGGGGTGTGTTTGGAACATTTTGTCACCAGCCGAGTCCAAAATTCAGCCGTTCCCCATCTCAGCCCAGAAAGCAGGTAGAACAAGTTTTGTGGTGCCTTTCAGCTGCCTACCGGGGTAGTGTAGAAACTACCAACAGAACTCGTTTCTGGCACCTTCCCCGGTGGAGTTGTGCATGGGGTGTGTTTGGAACATTTTGTCAACAGCCGAGTCCAAAACTCAGCGATTCCCCATCTCAGCCCAGAAAGCAGGTAGAACAAGTTTTGTGGTGCCTTTCAGCTGCCTACCGGGGTAGTGTAGAAACTACCAACAGAACTCCTTTCTGGCACCTTCCCCGGTGGAGTTGTGCATGGGGTGTGTTTGGAACATTTTGTCAACAGCCGAGTCCAAAACTCAGCGATTCCCCATCTCAGCCCAGAAAGCAGGTAGAACAAGTTTTGTGGTGCCTTTCAGCTGCCTACCGGGGTAGTGTAAAAACTACCAACAGAACTCGTTTTTGGCACCTTCCTCGGTGGAGTTGTGCATGGGGTGTGTTTGGAACATTCTGTCACCAGCCGAGTCCAAAATTCAGCTGTTCCCCATCTCTAGCCCAGGAAGCAGATAGAACCGGTTTTGTGGTGCCTTTCAGCTGCCTACCGGGGTAGTGTAAAAACTACCAACAGAACTCGTTTCTGGCACCTTCCCCGGTGGAGGTGTGCATGGGGTGTGTTTGGAACATTTTGTCACCAGCCGAGTCCAAAACTCAGCCGTTCCCCATCTCAGCCCAGAAAGCAGGTAGAACCGGTTTTGTGGTGCCTTTCAGCTGCCTACCGGGGTACTGTAAAAACTACCAACAGAACTCGTTTCTGGCACCTTCCCCGGTGGAGTTGTGCATGGGGTGTGTTTGGAACATTTTGTCACCAGCCGAGTCCAAAATTCAGCTGTTCCCCATCTCAGCCCAGAAAGCAGGTAGAAAAACTTTTGTGGTGCCTTTCTCTTGTCTACCGGGGTACTGTAAAAACTACAAACAGAACTCATTTCTGGCACCTTCCCCGGTGGAGTTGTGCATGGGGTGTGTTTGGAACATTTTGTCACCAGCCGAGTCCAAAATTCAGCCGTTCCCCATCTCAGCCCAGAAAGCAGGTATGAACAAGTTTTGTGGTGCCTTTCTCTTGCCTACCGGGGTAGTGTAAAAACTACCAACAGAACTCGTTTCTGGCACCTTCCCCGGTGGAGGTGTGCATGGGGTGTGTTTGGAACATTCTGTCACCAGCCGAGTCCAAAATTCAGCTGTTCCCCATCTCTAGCCCAGGAAGCAGGTAGAACCGGTTTTGTGGTGCCTTTCAGCTGCCAACCGGGGTAGTGTAAAAACTACCAACAGAACTCGTTTCTGGCACCTTCCCCGGTGGAGTTGTGCATGGGGTGTGTTTGGAACATTCTGTCACCAGCCGAGTCCAAAATTCAGCCGTTCCCCATCTCAGCCCAGGAAGCAGATAGAACCGGTTTTGTGGTGCCTTTCAGCTGCCTACCGGGGTAGTGTAAAAACTACCAACAGAACTCGTTTCTGGCACCTTCCCCGGTGGAGTTGTGCATGGGGTGTGTTTGGAACATTTTGTCACCAGCCGAGTCCAAAACTCAGCTGTTCCCCATCTCAGCCCAGAAAGCAGGTAGAACAAGTTTTGTGGTGCCTTTCAGCTGCCTACCGGGGTAGTTTAAATCTACCAACAGAACTCGTTTCTGGCACCTTCCCCGGAGGAGTTGTGCATGGGGTGTGTTTGGAACATTTTGTCACCAGCCGAGTCCAAAACTCATTGATTCCCCATCTCAGCCCAGAAAGCAGGTAGAACAAGTTTTGTGGTGCCTTTCTCTTGCCTACCGGGGTACTGTAAAAACTACAAACAGAACTCCTTTCTGGCACCTTCCCCGGTGGAGGTGTGCATGGGGTGTGGTTGGAACATTTTGTCACCAGCCGAGTCCAAAACTCAGCGATTCCCCATCTCAGCCCAGAAAGCAGGTAGAACAAGTTTTGTGGTGCCTTTCAGCTGCCTACCGGGGTAGTGTAGAAACTACCAACAGAACTCGTTTCTGGCACCTTCCCCGGTGGAGTTGTGCATGGGGTGTGTTTGGAACATTTTGTCAACAGCCGAGTCCAAAACTCAGCGATTCCCCATCTCAGCCCAGAAAGCAGGTAGAACAAGTTTTGTGGTGCCTTTCAGCTGCCTACCGGGGTAGTGTAAAAACTACCAACAGAACTCGTTTCTGGCACCTTCCCCGGTGGAGTTGTGCATGGGGTGTGTTTGGAACATTTTGTCACCAGCCGAGTCCAAAATTCAGCCGTTCCCCATCTCAGCCCAGAAAGCAGGTATGAACAAGTTTTGTGGTGCCTTTCTCTTGCCTACCGGGGTAGTGTAAAAACTACCAACAGAACTCGTTTCTGGCACCTTCCTCGGTGGAGTTGTGCATGGGGTGTGTTTGGAACATTCTGTCACCAGCCGAGTCCAAAATTCAGCTGTTCCCCATCTCTAGCCCAGGAAGCAGGTAGAACAAGTTTTGTGGTGCCTTTCAGCTGCCAACCGGGGTAGTGTAAAAACTACCAACAGAACTCGTTTCTGGCACCTTCCTCGGTGGAGTTGTGCATGGGGTGTGTTTGGAACATTTTGTCACCAGCAGAGTCCAAAATTCAGCCGTTCCCCATCTCAGCCCAGGAAGCAGATAGAACCGGTTTTGTGGTGCCTTTCAGCTGCCTACCGGGGTAGTGTAAAAACTACCAACAGAACTCGTTTCTGGCACCTTCCCCGGTGGAGGTGTGCATGGGGTGTGTTTGGAACATTCTGTCACCAGCCGAGTCCAAAATTAAGCTGTTCCCCATTTCTAGCCCAGGAAGCAGGTAGAACCGGTTTTGTGGTGCCTTTCAGCTGCCTACCGGGGTAGTGTAAAAACTACCATCAGAACTCGTTTCTGGCACCTTCCCCGGTGGAGTTGTGCATGGCACGTGTTTGGAACATTTTGTCACCAGCCGAGTCCAAAATTCAGCCGTTCCCCATCTCTAGCCCAGGAAGCAGGTAGAACCGGTTTTGTGGTGCCTTTCAGCTGCCAACCGGGGTAGTGTAAAAACTACCAACAGAACTCGTTTCTGGCACCTTCCCCGGTGGAGTTGTGCATGGGGTGTGTTTGGAACATTTTGTCACCAGCAGAGTCCAAAATTCAGCCGTTCCCCATCTCAGCCCAGGAAGCAGATAGAACCGGTTTTGTGGTGCCTTTCAGCTGCCTACCGGGGTAGTGTAAAAACTACCAACAGAAGTCGTTTCTGGCACCTTCCCCGGTGGAGTTGTGCATGGGGTGTGTTTGGAACATTCTGTCACCAGCAGAGTCCAAAATTCAGCCGTTCCCCATCTCAGCCCAGAAAGCAGGTAGAACAAGTTTTGTGGTGCCTTTCAGCTGCCTACCGGGGTAGTGTAAAAACTACCAACAGAACTCGTTTCTGGCACCTTCCCCGGTGGAGTTGTGCATGGGGTGTGTTTGGAACATTTTGTCACCAGCCGAGTCCAAAACTCAGCCGTTCCGCATCTCAGCCCAGGAAGCAGATAGAACCGGTTTTGTGGTGCCTTTCAGCTGCCTACCGGGGTAGTGTAAAAACTACCAACAGAACTCGTTTCTGGCACCTTCCCCGGTGGAGTTGTGCATGGGGTGTGTTTGGAACATTTTGTCACCAGCCGAGTCCAAAATTCAGCTGTTCCCCATCTCAGCCCAGGAAGCAGATAGAACCGGTTTTGTGGTGCCTTTCAGCTGCCTACCGGGGTAGTGTAAAAACTACCAACAGAACTCGTTTCTGGCACCTTCCCCGGTGGAGTTGTGCATGGGGTGTGTTTGGAACATTCTGTCACCAGCAGAGTCCAAAATTCAGCCGTTCCCCATCTCAGCCCAGGAAGCAGATAGAACCGGTTTTGTGGTGCCTTTCAGCTGCCTACCGGGGTAGTGTAAAAACTACCAACAGAACTCGTTTCTGGCACCTTCCCCGGTGGAGTTGTGCATGGGGTGTGTTTGGAACATTTTGTCACCAGCCGAGTCCAAAACTCAGCCGTTCCCCATCTCAGCCCAGGAAGCAGATAGAACCGGTTTTGTGGTGCCTTTCTCTTGTCTACCGGGGTAGTGTAAAAACTACAAACAGAACTCATTTCTGGCACCTTCCCCGGTGGAGTTGTGCATGGGGTGTGTTTGGAACATTCTGTCACCAGCAGAGTCCAAAATTCAGCCGTTCCCCATCTCAGCCCAGAAAGCAGGTAGAACCGGTTTTGTGGTGCCTTTCAGCTGCCTACCGGGGTAGTGTAAAAACTACCAAAAGAACTCATTTCTGGCACCTTCCCCGGTGGAGTTGTGCATGGGGTGTGTTTGGAACATTTTGTCACCAGCCGAGTCCAAAATTCAGCCGTTCCCCATCTCAGCCCAGAAAGCAGGTATGAACAAGTTTTGTGGTGCCTTTCTCTTGCCTACCGGGGTAGTGTAAAAAATACCAACAGAACTAGTTTCTGGCACCTTCCTCGGTGGAGTTGTGCATGGGGTGTGTTTGGAACATTCTGTCACCAGCCGAGTCCAAAATTCAGCTGTTCCCCATCTCTAGCCCAGGAAGCAGGTAGAACCGGTTTTGTGGTGCCTTTTAGCTGCCAACCGGGGTAGTGTAAAAACTACCAACAGAACTCATTTCTGGCACCTTCCCCGGTGGAGTTGTGCATGGGGTGTGTTTGGAACATTCTGTCACCAGCAGAGTCCAAAATTCAGCCGTTCCCCATCTCAGCCCAGGAAGCAGGTATGAACAAGTTTTGTGGTGCCTTTCTCTTGCCTACCGGGGTAGTGTAAAAACTACCAACAGAACTCGTTTCTGGCACCTTCCCCGGTGGAGGTGTGCATGGGGTGTGTTTGGAACATTTTGTCACCAGCCGAGTCCAAAACTAAGCCGTTCCCCATCTCAGCCCAGAAAGCAGGTAGAACAAGTTTTGTGGTGCCTTTCTCTTGCCTACCGGGGTAGTGTAAAAACTACCAACAGAACTCGTTTCTGGCACCTTCCTCGGTGGAGTTGTGCATGGGGTGTGTTTGGAACATTCTGTCACCAGCCGAGTCCAAAATTCAGCTGTTCCCCATCTCTAGCCCAGGAAGCAGGTAGAACAAGTTTTGTGGTGCCTTTCAGCTGCCTACCGGGGTACTGTAAAAACTACCAACAGAACTCGTTTCTGGCACCTTCCCCGGTGGAGTTGTGCATGGGGTGTGTTTGGAACATTCTGTCACCAGCCGAGTCCAAAATTCAGCTGTTCCCCATCTCTAGCCCAGGAAGCAGATAGAACCGGTTTTGTGGTGCCTTTCAGCTGCCTACCGGGGTAGTGTAAAAACTACCAACAGAACTCGTTTCTGGCACCTTCCCCGGTGGAGTTGTGCATGGGGTGTGTTTGGAACATTTTGTCACCAGCCGAGTCCAAAATTCAGCTGTTCCCCATCTCAGCCCAGAAAGCAGGTAGAAAAACTTTTGTGGTGCCTTTCTCTTGTCTACCGGGGTACTGTAAAAACTACAAACAGAACTCATTTCTGGCACCTTCCCCGGTGGAGTTGTGCATGGGGTGTGTTTGGAACATTTTGTCACCAGCCGAGTCCAAAATTCAGCCGTTCCCCATCTCAGCCCAGAAAGCAGGTATGAACAAGTTTTGTGGTGCCTTTCTCTTGCCTACCGGGGTAGTGTAAAAACTACCAACAGAACTCGTTTCTGGCACCTTCCCCGGTGGAGGTGTGCATGGGGTGTGTTTGGAACATTCTGTCACCAGCCGAGTCCAAAATTCAGCTGTTCCCCATCTCTAGCCCAGGAAGCAGGTAGAACCGGTTTTGTGGTGCCTTTCAGCTGCCAACCGGGGTAGTGTAAAAACTACCAACAGAACTCGTTTCTGGCACCTTCCCCGGTGGAGTTGTGCATGGGGTGTGTTTGGAACATTCTGTCACCAGCAGAGTCCAAAATTCAGCCGTTCCCCATCTCAGCCCAGGAAGCAGATAGAACCGGTTTTGTGGTGCCTTTCTCTTGCCTACCGGGGTAGTGTAAAAACTACCAACAGAACTCGTTTCTGGCACCTTCCCCGGTGGAGCTGTGCATGGGGTGTGTTTGGAACATTTTGTCACCAGCCGAGTCCAAAACTCAGCTGTTCCCCATCTCAGCCCAGAAAGCAGGTAGAACAAGTTTTGTGGTGCCTTTCAGCTGCCAACCGGGGTAGTTTAAATCTACCAACAGAACTCGTTTCTGGCACCTTCCCCGGAGGAGTTGTGCATGGGGTGTGTTTGGAACATTTTGTCACCAGCCGAGTCCAAAGCTCATTGATTCCCCATCTCAGCCCAGAAAGCAGGTAGAACAAGTTTTGTGGTGCCTTTCTTTTGCCTACCGGGGTACTGTAAAAACTACAAACAGAACTCATTTCTGGCACCTTCCCCGGTGGAGGTGTGCATGGGGTGTGTTTGGAACATTTTGTCACCAGCCGAGTCCAAAATTCAGCCGTTCCCCATCTCAGCCCAGAAAGCAGGTAGAACAAGTTTTGTGGTGCCTTTCAGCTGCCTACCGGGGTAGTGTAGAAACTACCAACAGAACTCGTTTCTGGCACCTTCCCCGGTGGAGTTGTGCATGGGGTGTGTTTGGAACATTTTGTCAACAGCCGAGTCCAAAACTCAGCGATTCCCCATCTCAGCCCAGAAAGCAGGTAGAACAAGTTTTGTGGTGCCTTTCAGCTGCCTACCGGGGTAGTGTAGAAACTACCAACAGAACTCGTTTCTGGCACCTTCCTCGGTGGAGTTGTGCATGGGGTGTGTTTGGAACATTCTGTCACCAGCCGAGTCCAAAATTCAGCTGTTCCCCATCTCTAGCCCAGGAAGCAGATAGAACCGGTTTTGTGGTGCCTTTCAGCTGCCTACCGGGGTAGTGTAAAAACTACCAACAGAACTCGTTTCTGGCACCTTCCCCGGTGGAGGTGTGCATGGGGTGTGTTTGGAACATTTTGTCACCAGCCGAGTCCAAAACTCAGCCGTTCCCCATCTCAGCCCAGAAAGCAGGTAGAACCGGTTTTGTGGTGCCTTTCAGCTGCCTACCGGGGTACTGTAAAAACTACCAACAGAACTCGTTTCTGGCACCTTCCCCGGTGGAGTTGTGCATGGGGTGTGTTTGGAACATTCTGTCACCAGCCGAGTCCAAAATTCAGCTGTTCCCCATCTCTAGCCCAGGAAGCAGATAGAACCGGTTTTGTGGTGCCTTTCAGCTGCCTACCGGGGTAGTGTAAAAACTACCAACAGAACTCGTTTCTGGCACCTTCCCCGGTGGAGTTGTGCATGGGGTGTGTTTGGAACATTTTGTCAACAGCCGAGTCCAAAATTCAGCTGTTCCCCATCTCAGCCCAGAAAGCAGGTAGAAAAACTTTTGTGGTGCCTTTCTCTTGTCTACCGGGGTACTGTAAAAACTACAAACAGAACTCATTTCTGGCACCTTCCCCGGTGGAGTTGTGCATGGGGTGTGTTTGGAACATTTTGTCACCAGCCGAGTCCAAAATTCAGCCGTTCCCCATCTCAGCCCAGAAAGCAGGTATGAACAAGTTTTGTGGTGCCTTTCTCTTGCCTACCGGGGTAGTGTAAAAACTACCAACAGAACTCGTTTCTGGCACCTTCCCCGGTGGAGGTGTGCATGGGGTGTGTTTGGAACATTCTGTCACCAGCCGAGTCCAAAATTCAGCTGTTCCCCATCTCTAGCCCAGGAAGCAGGTAGAACCGGTTTTGTGGTGCCTTTCAGCTGCCAACCGGGGTAGTGTAAAAACTACCAACAGAACTCGTTTCTGGCACCTTCCCCGGTGGAGTTGTGCATGGGGTGTGTTTGGAACATTCTGTCACCAGCCGAGTCCAAAATTCAGCCGTTCCCCATCTCAGCCCAGGAAGCAGATAGAACCGGTTTTGTGGTGCCTTTCAGCTGCCTACCGGGGTAGTGTAAAAACTACCAACAGAACTCGTTTCTGGCACCTTCCCCGGTGGAGTTGTGCATGGGGTGTGTTTGGAACATTTTGTCACCAGCCGAGTCCAAAACTCAGCTGTTCCCCATCTCAGCCCAGAAAGCAGGTAGAACAAGTTTTGTGGTGCCTTTCAGCTGCCAACCGGGGTAGTTTAAATCTACCAACAGAACTCGTTTCTGGCACCTTCCCCGGAGGAGTTGTGCATGGGGTGTGTTTGGAACATTTTGTCACCAGCCGAGTCCAAAACTCATTGATTCCCCATCTCAGCCCAGAAAGCAGGTAGAACAAGTTTTGTGGTGCCTTTCTCTTGCCTACCGGGGTACTGTAAAAACTACAAACAGAACTCATTTCTGGCACCTTCCCCGGTGGAGGTGTGCATGGGGTGTGTTTGGAACATTTTGTCACCAGCCGAGTCCAAAATTCAGCCTTTCCCCATCTCAGCCCAGAAAGCAGGTAGAACAAGTTTTGTGGTGCCTTTCAGCTGCCTACCGGGGTAGTGTAGAAACTACCAACAGAACTCGTTTCTGGCACCTTCCCCGGTGGAGTTGTGCATGGGGTGTGTTTGGAACATTTTGTCAACAGCCGAGTCCAAAACTCAGCGATTCCCCATCTCAGCCCAGAAAGCAGGTAGAACAAGTTTTGTGGTGCCTTTCAGCTGCCTACCGGGGTAGTGTAGAAACTACCAACAGAACTCCTTTCTGGCACCTTCCCCGGTGGAGTTGTGCATGGGGTGTGTTTGGAACATTTTGTCAACAGCCGAGTCCAAAACTCAGCGATTCCCCATCTCAGCCCAGAAAGCAGGTAGAACAAGTTTTGTGGTGCCTTTCAGCTGCCTACCGGGGTAGTGTAAAAACTACCAACAGAACTCGTTTTTGGCACCTTCCTCGGTGGAGTTGTGCATGGGGTGTGTTTGGAACATTCTGTCACCAGCCGAGTCCAAAATTCAGCTGTTCCCCATCTCTAGCCCAGGAAGCAGATAGAACCGGTTTTGTGGTGCCTTTCAGCTGCCTACCGGGGTAGTGTAAAAACTACCAACAGAACTCGTTTCTGGCACCTTCCCCGGTGGAGGTGTGCATGGGGTGTGTTTGGAACATTTTGTCACCAGCCGAGTCCAAAACTCAGCCGTTCCCCATCTCAGCCCAGAAAGCAGGTAGAACCGGTTTTGTGGTGCCTTTCAGCTGCCTACCGGGGTACTGTAAAAACTACCAACAGAACTCGTTTCTGGCACCTTCCCCGGTGGAGTTGTGCATGGGGTGTGTTTGGAACATTTTGTCAACAGCCGAGTCCAAAATTCAGCTGTTCCCCATCTCAGCCCAGAAAGCAGGTAGAAAAACTTTTGTGGTGCCTTTCTCTTGTCTACCGGGGGTACTGTAAAAACTACAAACAGAAATCATTTCTGGCACCTTCCCTGGTGGAGTTGTGCATGGGGTGTGTTTGGAACATTTTGTCACCAGCCGAGTCCAAAATTCAGCCGTTCCCCATCTCAGCCCAGAAAGCAGGTATGAACAAGTTTTGTGGTGCCTTTCTCTTGCCTACCGGGGTAGTGTAAAAACTACCAACAGAACTCGTTTCTGGCACCTTCCCCGGTGGAGTTGTGCATGGGGTGTGTTTGGAACATTTTGTCACCAGCCGAGTCCAAAATTCAGCTGTTCCCCATCTCAGCCCAGAAAGCAGGTAGAAAAACTTTTGTGGTGCCTTTCTCTTGTCTACCGGGGTACTGTAAAAACTACAAACAGAAATCATTTCTGGCACCTTCCCCGGTGGAGTTGTGCATGGGGTGTGTTTGGAACATTTTGTCACCAGCCGAGTCCAAAATTCAGCCGTTCCCCATCTCAGCCCAGAAAGCAGGTATGAACAAGTTTTGTGGTGCCTTTCTCTTGCCTACCGGGGTAGTGTAAAAACTACCAACAGAACTCGTTTCTGGCACCTTCCCCGGTGGAGGTGTGCATGGGGTGTGTTTGGAACATTCTGTCACCAGCCGAGTCCAAAATTCAGCTGTTCCCCATCTCTAGCCCAGGAAGCAGGTAGAACCGGTTTTGTGGTGCCTTTCAGCTGCCAACCGGGGTAGTGTAAAAACTACCAACAGAACTCGTTTCTGGCACCTTCCCCGGTGGAGTTGTGCATGGGGTGTGTTTGGAACATTCTGTCACCAGCCGAGTCCAAAATTCAGCCGTTCCCCATCTCAGCCCAGGAAGCAGATAGAACCGGTTTTGTGGTGCCTTTCAGCTGCCTACCGGGGTAGTTTAAATCTACCAACAGAACTCGTTTCTGGCACCTTCCCCGGAGGAGTTGTGCATGGGGTGTGTTTGGAACATTTTGTCACCAGCCGAGTCCAAAACTCATTGATTCCCCATCTCAGCCCAGAAAGCAGGTAGAACAAGTTTTGTGGTGCCTTTCTCTTGCCTACCGGGGTACTGTAAAAACTACAAACAGAACTCCTTTCTGGCACCTTCCCCGGTGGAGGTGTGCATGGGGTGTGTTTGGAACATTTTGTCACCAGCCGAGTCCAAAACTCAGCGATTCCCCATCTCAGCCCAGAAAGCAGGTAGAACAAGTTTTGTGGTGCCTTTCAGCTGCCTACCGGGGTAGTGTAGAAACTACCAACAGAACTCGTTTCTGGCACCTTCCCCGGTGGAGTTGTGCATGGGGTGTGTTTGGAACATTTTGTCAACAGCCGAGTCCAAAACTCAGCGATTCCCCATCTCAGCCCAGAAAGCAGGTAGAACAAGTTTTGTGGTGCCTTTCAGCTGCCTACCGGGGTAGTGTAAAAACTACCAACAGAACTCGTTTCTGGCACCTTCCCCGGTGGAGTTGTGCATGGGGTGTGTTTGGAACATTTTGTCACCAGCCGAGTCCAAAATTCAGCCGTTCCCCATCTCAGCCCAGAAAGCAGGTATGAACAAGTTTTGTGGTGCCTTTCTCTTGCCTACCGGGGTAGTGTAAAAACTACCAACAGAACTCGTTTCTGGCACCTTCCTCGGTGGAGTTGTGCATGGGGTGTGTTTGGAACATTCTGTCACCAGCCGAGTCCAAAATTCAGCTGTTCCCCATCTCTAGCCCAGGAAGCAGGTAGAACAAGTTTTGTGGTGCCTTTCAGCTGCCTACCGGGGTAGTGTAAAAACTACCAACAGAACTCGTTTCTGGCACCTTCCTCGGTGGAGTTGTGCATGGGGTGTGTTTGGAACATTTTGTCACCAGCAGAGTCCAAAATTCAGCCGTTCCCCATCTCAGCCCAGGAAGCAGATAGAACCGGTTTTGTGGTGCCTTTCAGCTGCCAACCGGGGTAGTGTAAAAACTACCAACAGAACTCGTTTTTGGCACCTTCCCCGGTGGAGGTGTGCATGGGGTGTGTTTGGAACATTCTGTCACCAGCCGAGTCCAAAATTCAGCTGTTCCCCATTTCTAGCCCAGGAAGCAGGTAGAACCGGTTTTGTGGTGCCTTTCAGCTGCCAACCGGGGTAGTGTAAAAACTACCAACAGAACTCGTTTTTGGCACCTTCCTCGGTGGAGTTGTGCATGGGGTGTGTTTGGAACATTTTGTCACCAGCCGAGTCCAAAATTCAGCCGTTCCCCATCTCAGCCCAGAAAGCAGGTATGAACAAGTTTTGTGGTGCCTTTCTCTTGCCTACCGGGGTAGTGTAAAAACTACCAACAGAACTCGTTTCTGGCACCTTCCCCGGTGGAGGTGTGCATGGGGTGTGTTTGGAACATTCTGTCACCAGCTGAGTCCAAAATTCAGCTGTTCCCCATCTCTAGCCCAGGAAGCAGGTAGAACCGGTTTTGTGGTGCCTTTCAGCTGCCAACCGGGGTAGTGTAAAAACTACCAACAGAACTCGTTTCTGGCACCTTCCCCAGTGGAGTTGTGCATGGGGTGTGTTTGGAACATTCTGTCACCAGCAGAGTCCAAAATTCAGCCGTTCCCCATCTCAGCCCAGGAAGCAGATAGAACCGGTTTTGTGGTGCCTTTCAGCTGCCTACCGGGGTAGTGTAAAAACTACCAACAGAACTCGTTTCTGGCACCTTCCCCGGTGGAGCTGTGCATGGGGTGTGTTTGGAACATTTTGTCACCAGCCGAGTCCAAAACTCAGCTGTTCCCCATCTCAGCCCAGAAAGCAGGTAGAACAAGTTTTGTGGTGCCTTTCAGCTGCCAACCGGGGTAGTTTAAATCTACCAACAGAACTCGTTTCTGGCACCTTCCCCGGAGGAGTTGTGCATGGGGTGTGTTTGGAACATTTTGTCACCAGCCGAGTCCAAAACTCATTGATTCCCCATCTCAGCCCAGAAAGCAGGTAGAACAAGTTTTGTGGTGCCTTTCTCTTGCCTACCGGGGTACTGTAAAAACTACAAACAGAACTTGTTTCTGGCACCTTCCCCGGTGGAGGTGTGCATGGGGTGTGTTTGGAACATTTTGTCACCAGCCGAGTCCAAAATGCAGCCGTTCCCCATCTCAGCCCAGAAAGCAGGTAGAACAAGTTTTGTGGTGCCTTTCAGCTGCCTACCGGGGTAGTGTAAAAACTACCAACAGAACTCGTTTCTGGCACCTTCCCCGGTGGAGTTGTGCATGGGGTGTGTTTGGAACATTTTGTCAGCAGCCGAGTCCAAAACTCAGTGATTCCCCATCTCAGCCCAGAAAGCAGGTAGAACAAGTTTTGTGGTGCCTTTCAGCTGCCTACCGGGGTAGTGTAGAAACTACCAACAGAACTCCTTTCTGGCACCTTCCCCGGTGGAGTTGTGCATGGGGTGTGTTTGGAACATTTTGTCAACAGCCGAGTCCAAAACTCAGCGATTCCCCATCTCAGCCCAGAAAGCAGGTAGAACAAGTTTTGTGGTGCCTTTCAGCTGCCTACCGGGGTAGTGTAAAAACTACCAACAGAACTCGTTTCTGGCACCTTCCCCGGTGGAGTTGTGCATGGGGTGTGTTTGGAACATTTTGTCACCAGCCGAGTCCAAAATTCAGCCGTTCCCCATCTCAGCCCAGAAAGCAGGTATGAACAAGTTTTGTGGTGCCTTTCTCTTGCCTACCGGGGTAGTGTAAAAACTACCAACAGAACTCGTTTCTGGCACCTTCCTCGGTGGAGTTGTGCATGGGGTGTGTTTGGAACATTCTGTCACCAGCCGAGTCCAAAATTCAGCTGTTCCCCATCTCTAGCCCAGGAAGCAGGTAGAACAAGTTTTGTGGTGCCTTTCAGCTGCCAACCGGGGTAGTGTAAAAACTACCAACAGAACTCGTTTCTGGCACCTTCCTCGGTGGAGTTGTGCATGGGGTGTGTTTGGAACATTTTGTCACCAGCAGAGTCCAAAATTCAGCCGTTCCCCATCTCAGCCCAGGAAGCAGATAGAACCGGTTTTGTGGTGCCTTTCAGCTGCCTACCGGGGTAGTGTAAAAACTACCAACAGAACTCGTTTCTGGCACCTTCCCCGGTGGAGGTGTGCATGGGGTGTGTTTGGAACATTCTGTCACCAGCCGAGTCCAAAATTCAGCTGTTCCCCATTTCTAGCCCAGGAAGCAGGTAGAACCGGTTTTGTGGTGCCTTTCAGCTGCCAACCGGGGTAGTGTAAAAACTACCAACAGAACTCGTTTTTGGCACCTTCCTCGGTGGAGTTGTGCATGGGGTGTGTTTGGAACATTTTGTCACCAGCCGAGTCCAAAATTCAGCCGTTCCCCATCTCAGCCCAGAAAGCAGGTATGAACAAGTTTTGTGGTGCCTTTCTCTTGCCTACCGGGGTAGTGTAAAAACTACCAACAGAACTCGTTTCTGGCACCTTCCCCGGTGGAGGTGTGCATGGGGTGTGTTTGGAACATTCTGTCACCAGCCGAGTCCAAAATTCAGCTGTTCCCCATCTCTAGCCTAGGAAGCAGGTAGAACCGGTTTTGTGGTGCCTTTCAGCTGCCAACCGGGGTAGTGTAAAAACTACCAACAGAACTCGTTTCTGGCACCTTCCCCAGTGGAGTTGTGCATGGGGTGTGTTTGGAACATTCTGTCACCAGCAGAGTCCAAAATTCAGCCGTTCCCCATCTCAGCCCAGAA
Organism: Falco biarmicus; assembly: GCF_023638135.1. Lineage (NCBI taxonomy): Eukaryota > Metazoa > Chordata > Aves > Falconiformes > Falconidae > Falco > Falco biarmicus. The sequence goes on from NW_026611781.1 coordinate 146,832, forward strand.
AGCAGATAGAACCGGTTTTGTGGTGCCTTTCAGCTGCCTACCGGGGTAGTGTAAAAACTACCAACAGAACTCGTTTCTGGCACCTTCCCCGGTGGAGCTGTGCATGGGGTGTGTTTGGAACATTTTGTCACCAGCCGAGTCCAAAACTCAGCTGTTCCCCATCTCAGCCCAGAAAGCAGGTAGAACAAGTTTTGTGGTGCCTTTCAGCTGCCAACCGGGGTAGTTTAAATCTACCAACAGAACTCGTTTCTGGCACCTTCCCCGGAGGAGTTGTGCATGGGGTGTGTTTGGAACATTTTGTCACCAGCCGAGTCCAAAACTCATTGATTCCCCATCTCAGCCCAGAAAGCAGGTAGAACAAGTTTTGTGGTGCCTTTCTCTTGCCTACCGGGGTACTGTAAAAACTACAAACAGAACTTGTTTCTGGCACCTTCCCCGGTGGAGGTGTGCATGGGGTGTGTTTGGAACATTTTGTCACCAGCCGAGTCCAAAATGCAGACGTTCCCCATCTCAGCCCAGAAAGCAGGTAGAACAAGTTTTGTGGTGCCTTTCAGCTGCCTACCGGGGTAGTGTAGAAACTACCAACAGAACTCGTTTCTGGCACCTTCCCCGGTGGAGTTGTGCATGGGGTGTGTTTGGAACATTTTGTCAGCAGCCGAGTCCAAAACTCAGCGATTCCCCATCTCAGCCCAGAAAGCAGGTAGAACAAGTTTTGTGGTGCCTTTCAGCTGCCTACCGGGGTAGTGTAGAAACTACCAACAGAACTCCTTTCTGGCACCTTCCCCGGTGGAGTTGTGCATGGGGTGTGTTTGGAACATTTTGTCAACAGCCGAGTCCAAAACTCAGCGATTCCCCATCTCAGCCCAGAAAGCAGGTAGAACAAGTTTTGTGGTGCCTTTCAGCTGCCTACCGGGGTAGTGTAAAAACTACCAACAGAACTCGTTTCTGGCACCTTCCCCGGTGGAGTTGTGCATGGGGTGTGTTTGGAACATTTTGTCACCAGCCGAGTCCAAAATTCAGCTGTTCCCCATCTCTAGCCCAGGAAGCAGATAGAACCGGTTTTGTGGTGCCTTTCAGCTGCCTACCGGGGTAGTGTAAAAACTACCAACAGAACTCGTTTCTGGCACCTTCCCCGGTGGAGTTGTGCATGGGGTGTGTTTGGAACATTTTGTCACCAGCCGAGTCCAAAATTCAGCCGTTCCCCATCTCAGCCCAGAAAGCAGGTATGAACAAGTTTTGTGGTGCCTTTCTCTTGCCTACCGGGGTAGTGTAAAAACTACCAACAGAACTCGTTTCTGGCACCTTCCTCGGTGGAGTTGTGCATGGGCTGTGTTTGGAACATTCTGTCACCAGCCGAGTCCAAAATTCAGCTGTTCCCCATCTCTAGCCCAGGAAGCAGGTAGAACCGGTTTTGTGGTGCCTTTCAGCTGCCAACCGGGGTAGTGTAAAAACTACCAACAGAACTCGTTTCTGGCACCTTCCCCGGTGGAGTTGTGCATGGGGTGTGTTTAGAACATTTTGTCACCAGCCGAGTCCAAAATTCAGCCGTTCCCCATCTCAGCCCAGGAAGCAGATAGAACCGGTTTTGATGTGCCTTTCAGCTGCCTACCGTGGTAGTGTAAAAACTACCAACAGAACTCGTTTCTGGCACCTTCCCCGGTGGAGTTGTGCATGGGGTGTGTTTGGAACATTTTGTCACCAGCCGAGTCCAAAATTCAGCGATTCCCCATCTCAGCCCAGAAAGCAGGTAGAACAAGTTTTGTGGTGCCTTTCAGCTGCCTACCGGGGTAGTGTAAAAACTACCAACAGAACTCGTTTCTGGCACCTTCCCCGGTGGAGTTGTGCATGGGGTGTGTTTGGAACATTTTGTCACCAGCCGAGTCCAAAACTCAGCCGTTCCCCATCTCAGCCCAGGAAGCAGATAGAACCGGTTTTGTGGTGCCTTTCAGCTGCCTACCGGGGTAGTGTAAAAACTACCAACAGAATTTGTTTCTGGCACCTTCCCCGGTGGAGTTGTGCATGGGGTGTGTTTGGAACATTCTGTCACCAGCCGAGTCCAAAATTCAGCCGTTCCCCATCTCAGCCCAGGAAGCAGATAGAACCGGTTTTGTGGTGCCTTTCAGCTGCCTACCGGGGTAGTGTAAAAACTACCAAAAGAACTCATTTCTGGCACCTTCCCCGGTGGAGTTGTGCATGGGGTGTGTTTGGAACATTCTGTCACCAGCAGAGTCCAAAATTCAGCCGTTCCCCATCTCAGCCCAGAAAGCAGGTATGAACAAGTTTTGTGGTGCCTTTCTCTTTCCTACCGGGGTAGTGTAAAAACTACCAACAGAACTAGTTTCTGGCACCTTCCTCGGTGGAGTTGTGCATGGGGTGTGTTTGGAACATTCTGTCACCAGCCGAGTCCAAAACTCAGCTGTTCCCCATCTCAGCCCAGAAAGCAGGTAGAACAAGTTTTGTGGTGCCTTTCAGCTGCCAACCGGGGTAGTTTAAATCTACCAACAGAACTCGTTTCTGGCACCTTCCCCGGAGGAGTTGTGCATGGGGTGTGTTTGGAACATTTTGTCACCAGCCGAGTCCAAAACTCATTGATTCCCCATCTCAGCCCAGAAAGCAGGTAGAACAAGTTTTGTGGTGCCTTTCTCTTGCCTACCGGGGTACTGTAAAAACTACAAACAGAACTCCTTTCTGGCACCTTCCCCGGTGGAGGTGTGCATGGGGTGTGTTTGGAACATTTTGTCACCAGCCGAGTCCAAAATTCAGCCGTTCCCCATCTCAGCCCAGAAAGCAGGTAGAACAAGTTTTGTGGTGCCTTTCAGCTGCCTACCGGGGTAGTGTAGAAACTACCAACAGAACTCGTTTCTGGCACCTTCCCCGGTGGAGTTGTGCATGGGGTGTGTTTGGAACATTTTGTCAACAGCCGAGTCCAAAACTCAGCGATTCCCCATCTCAGCCCAGAAAGCAGGTAGAACAAGTTTTGTGGTGCCTTTCAGCTGCCTACCGGGGTAGTGTAGAAACTACCAACAGAACTCGTTTCTGGCACCTTCCCCGGTGGAGTTGTGCATGGGGTGTGTTTGGAACATTTTGTCACCAGCCGAGTCCAAAATTCAGCTGTTCCCCATCTCTAGCCCAGGAAGCAGATAGAACCGGTTTTGTGGTGCCTTTCAGCTGCCTACCGGGGTAGTGTAAAAACTACCAACAGAACTCGTTTCTGGCACCTTCCCCGGTGGAGTTGTGCATGGGGTGTGTTTGGAACATTTTGTCACCAGCCGAGTCCAAAATTCAGCCGTTCCCCATCTCAGCCCAGAAAGCAGGTATGAACAAGTTTTGTGGTGCCTTTCTCTTGCCTACCGGGGTAGTGTAAAAACTACCAACAGAACTCGTTTCTGGCACCTTCCTCGGTGGAGTTGTGCATGGGGTGTGTTTGGAACATTCTGTCACCAGCCGAGTCCAAAATTCAGCTGTTCCCCATCTCTAGCCCAGGAAGCAGGTAGAACCGGTTTTGTGGTGCCTTTCAGCTGCCAACCGGGGTAGTGTAAAAACTACCAACAGAACTTGTTTCTGGCACCTTCCTCGGTGGAGGTGTGCATGGGGTGTGTTTGGAACATTTTGTCACCAGCAGAGTCCAAAATTCAGCCGTTCCCCATCTCAGCCCAGGAAGCAGATAGAACCGGTTTTGTGGTGCCTTTCAGCTGCCTACCGGGGTAGTGTAGAAACTACCAACAGAACTCGTTTCTGGCACCTTCCCCGGTGGAGTTGTGCATGGGGTGTGTTTGGAACATTTTGTCACCAGCCGAGTCCAAAACTCAGCGATTCCCCATCTCAGCCCAGAAAGCAGGTAGAACAAGTTTTATGGTGCCTTTCAGCTGCCTACCGGGGTAGTGTAGAAACTACCAACAGAACTCGTTTCTGGCACCTTCCTCGGTGGAGTTGTGCATGGGGTGTGTTTGGAACATTCTGTCACCAGCCGAGTCCAAAATTCAGCTGTTCCCCATCTCTAGCCCAGGAAGCAGATAGAACCGGTTTTGTGGTGCCTTTCAGCTGCCTACCGGGGTAGTGTAAAAACTACCAACAGAACTCGTTTCTGGCACCTTCCCCGGTGGAGTTGTGCATGGGGTGTGTTTGGAACATTTTGTCACCAGCCGAGTCCAAAATTCAGCCGTTCCCCATCTCAGCCCAGAAAGCAGGTATGAACAAGTTTTGTGGTGCCTTTCTCTTGCCTACCGGGGTAGTGTAAAAACTACCAACAGAACTCGTTTCTGGCACCTTCCTCGGTGGAGTTGTGCATGGGGTGTGTTTGGAACATTTTGTCACCAGCCGAGTCCAAAATTCAGCCGTTCCCCATCTCAGCCCAGGAAGCAGATAGAACCGGTTTTGTGGTGCCTTTCAGCTGCCTACCGGGGTAGTGTAAAAACTACCAACAGAACTCGTTTCTGGCACCTTCCCCGGTGGAGGTGTGCATGGGGTGTGTTTGGAACATTCTGTCACCAGCCGAGTCCAAAATTCAGCTGTTCCCCATTTCTAGCCCAGGAAGCAGGTAGAACCGGTTTTGTGGTGCCTTTCAGCTGCCAACCGGGGTAGTGTAAAAACTACCAACAGAACTCGTTTCTGGCACCTTCCCCGGTGGAGTTGTGCATGGGGTGTGTTTGGAACATTTTGTCACCAGCCGAGTCCAAAATTCAGCCGTTCCCCATCTCAGCCCAGAAAGCAGGTATGAACAAGTTTTGTGGTGCCTTTCTCTTGCCTACCGGGGTAGTGTAAAAACTACCAACAGAACTCGTTTCTGGCACCTTCCCCGGTGGAGGTGTGCATGGGGTGTGTTTGGAACATTCTGTCACCAGCCGAGTCCAAAATTCAGCTGTTCCCCATCTCTAGCCCAGGAAGCAGGTAGAACCGGTTTTGTGGTGCCTTTCAGCTGCCAACCGGGGTAGTGTAAAAACTACCAACAGAACTCGTTTCTGGCACCTTCCCCGGTGGAGTTGTGCATGGGGTGTGTTTGGAACATTCTGTCACCAGCAGAGTCCAAAATTCAGCCGTTCCCCATCTCAGCCCAGGAAGCAGATAGAACCGGTTTTGTGGTGCCTTTCTCTTGCCTACCGGGGTAGTGTAAAAACTACCAACAGAACTAGTTTCTGGCACCTTCCCCGGTGGAGTTGTGCATGGGGTGTGTTTGGAACATTCTGTCACCAGCCGAGTCCAAAATTCAGCTGTTCCCCATCTCTAGCCCAGGAAGCAGATAGAACCGGTTTTGTGGTGCCTTTCAGCTGCCAACCGGGGTAGTGTAAAAACTACCAACAGAACTCGTTTCTGGCACCTTCCCCGGTGGAGTTGTGCATGGGGTGTGTTTGGAACATTTTGTCACCAGCCGAGTCCAAAACTCAGCCGTTCCCCATCTCAGCCCAGAAAGCAGATAGAACCGGTTTTGTGGTGCCTTTCAGCTGCCTACCGGGGTAGTGTAAATACTACCAACAGAACTCATTTCTGGCACCTTCCCCGGTGGAGGTGTGCATGGGGTGTGTTTGGAACATTTTGTCACCAGCCGAGTCCAAAATGCAGCCGTTCCCCATCTCAGCCCAGAAAGCAGGTAGAACAAGTTTTGTGGTGCCTTTCAGCTGCCTACCGGGGTAGTGTAGAAACTACCAACAGAACTCGTTTCTGGCACCTTCCCCGGTGGAGTTGTGCATGGGGTGTGTTTGGAACATTTTGTCAACAGCCGAGTCCAAAACTCAGCGATTCCCCATCTCAGCCCAGAAAGCAGGTAGAACAAGTTTTGTGGTGCCTTTCAGCTGCCTACCGGGGTAGTGTAGAAACTACCAACAGAACTCGTTTCTGGCACCTTCCTCGGTGGAGTTGTGCATGGGCTGTGTTTGGAACATTCTGTCACCAGCCGAGTCCAAAATTCAGCTGTTCCCCATCTCTAGCCCAGGAAGCAGGTAGAACCGGTTTTGTGGTGCCTTTCAGCTGCCAACCGGGGTAGTGTAAAAACTACCAACAGAACTCGTTTCTGGCACCTTCCCCGGTGGAGTTGTGCATGGGGTGTGTTTGGAACATTTTGTCACCAGCCGAGTCCAAAATTCAGCCGTTCCCCATCTCAGCCCAGGAAGCAGATAGAACCGGTTTTGTGGTGCCTTTCAGCTGCCTACCGGGGTAGTGTAAAAACTACCAACAGAAGTCGTTTCTGGCACCTTCCCCGGTGGAGTTGTGCATGGGGTGTGTTTGGAACATTTTGTCACCAGCCGAGTCCAAATTCAGCCGTTTCCCATCTCAGCCCAGAAAGCAGGTAGAACAAGTTTTGTGGTGCCTTTCAGCTGCCTACCGGGGTAGTGTAAAAACTACCAACAGAACTCGTTTCTGGCACCTTCCCCGGTGGAGTTGTGCATGGGGTGTGTTTGGAACATTTTGTCACCAGCCGAGTCCAAAACTCAGCCGTTCCCCATCTCAGCCCAGGAAGCAGATAGAACCGGTTTTGTGGTGCCTTTCAGCTGCCTACCGGGGTAGTGTAAAAACTACCAACAGAATTTGTTTCTGGCACCTTCCCCGGTGGAGTTGTGCATGGGGTGTGTTTGGAACATTCTGTCACCAGCCGAGTCCAAAATTCAGCCGTTCCCCATCTCAGCCCAGGAAGCAGATAGAACCGGTTTTGTGGTGCCTTTCAGCTGCCTACCGGGGTAGTGTAAAAACTACCAAAAGAACTCATTTCTGGCACCTTCCCCGGTGGAGTTGTGCATGGGGTGTGTTTGGAACATTTTGTCACCAGCCGAGTCCAAAATTCAGCCGTTCCCCATCTCAGCCCAGAAAGCAGGTATGAACAAGTTTTGTGGTGCCTTTCTCTTTCCTACCGGGGTAGTGTAAAAACTACCAACAGAACTCGTTTCTGGCACCTTCCTCGGTGGAGTTGTGCATGGGGTGTGTTTGGAACATTCTGTCACCAGCCGAGTCCAAAATTCAGCTGTTCCCCATCTCTAGCCCAGGAAGCAGGTAGAACCGGTTTTGTGGTGCCTTTCAGCTGCCTACCGGGGTAGTGTAAAAACTACCAACAGAACTCGTTTCTGGCACCTTCCCCGGTGGAGTTGTGCATGGGGTGTGTTTGGAACATTTTGTCACCAGCCGAGTCCAAAATTCAGCCGTTCCCCATCTCAGCCCAGAAAGCAGGTATGAACAAGTTTTGTGGTGCCTTTCTCTTTCTACCGGGTAGTGTAAAAACTACCAACAGAACTCGTTTCTGGCACCTTCCTCGGTGGAGTTGTGCATGGGGTGTGTTTGGAACATTCTGTCACCAGCCGAGTCCAAAATTCAGCTGTTCCCCATCTCTAGCCCAGGAAGCAGGTAGAAACCGGTTTTGTGGTGCCTTTCAGCTGCCAACCGGGGTAGTGTAAAAACTACCAACAGAACTCATTTCTGGCACCTTCCCCGGTGGAGGTGTGCATGGGGTGTGTTTGGAACATTCTGTCACCAGCAGAGTCCAAAATTCAGCCGTTCCCCATCTCAGCCCAGGAAGCAGATAGAACCGGTTTTGTGGTGCCTTTCAGCTGCCTACCGGGGTAGTGTAAAAACTACCAACAGAACTCGTTTCTGGCACCTTCCCCGGTGGAGTTGTGCATGGGGTGTGTTTGGAACATTTTGTCACCAGCCGAGTCCAAAATTCAGCCGTTCCCCATCTCAGCCCAGAAAGCAGGTAGAACAAGTTTTGTGGTGCCTTTCAGCTGCCTACCGGGGTAGTGTAAAAACTACCAACAGAACTCGTTTCTGGCACCTTTGCCGGTGGAGTTGTGCATGGGGTGTGTTTGGAACATTTTGTCACCAGCCGAGTCCAAAATTCAGCCGTTCCCATCTCAGCCCAGAAAGCAGGTAGAACAAGTTTTGTGGTGCCTTTCAGCTGCCTACCGGGGTAGTGTAAAAACTACCAACAGAACTCGTTTCTGGCACCTTCCCCGGTGGAGTTGTGCATGGGGTGTGTTTGGAACATTCTGTCACCAGCCGAGTCCAAAATTCAGCCGTTCCCCATCTCTAGCCCAGGAAGCAGGTAGAACCGGTTTTGTGGTGCCTTTCAGCTGCCAACCGGGGTAGTGTAAAAACTACCAACAGAACTTGTTTCTGGCACCTTCCCCGGTGGAGTTGTGCATGGGGTGTGTTTGGAACATTTTTTCACCAGCCGAGTCCAAAGTAGAGCCGTTCCCCATCTCAGCCCAGGAAGCAGGTAGAACAAGTTTTGTGGTGCCTTTCAGCTGCCTACCGGGGTAGTGTAAAAACTACCAACAGAACTCGTTTCTGGCACCTTCCCCGGTGGAGTTGTGCATGGGGTGTGTTTGGAACATTTTGTCACCAGCCGAGTCCAAAACTCAGCCGTTCCCCATCTCAGCCCAGAAAGCAGGTATGAACAAGTTTTGTGGTGCCTTTCTCTTTCCTACCGGGGTAGTGTAAAAACTACCAACAGAACTCGTTTCTGGCACCTTCCTCGGTGGAGTTGTGCATGGGGTGTGTTTGGAACATTCTGTCACCAGCCGAGTCCAAAATTCAGCTGTTCCCCATCTCTAGCCCAGGAAGCAGGTAGAACCGGTTTTGTGGTGCCTTTCAGCTGCCAACCGGGGTAGTGTAAAAACTACCAACAGAACTCATTTCTGGCACCTTCCCCGGTGGAGGTGTGCATGGGGTGTGTTTGGAACATTCTGTCACCAGCAGAGTCCAAAATTCAGCCGTTCCCCATCTCAGCCCAGGAAGCAGATAGAACCGGTTTTGTGGTGCCTTTCAGCTGCCTACCGGGGTAGTGTAAAAACTACCAACAGAACTCGTTTCTGGCACCTTCCCCGGTGGAGTTGTGCATGGGGTGTGTTTGGAACATTTTGTCACCAGCCGAGTCCAAAATTCAGCCGTTCCCCATATCAGCCCAGAAAGCAGGTAGAACAAGTTTTGTGGTGCCTTTCAGCTGCCTACCGGGGTAGTGTAAAAACTACCAACAGAACTCGTTTCTGGCACCTTTGCCGGTGGAGTTGTGCATGGGGTGTGTTTGGAACATTTTGTCACCAGCCGAGTCCAAAATTCAGCCGTTCCCCATCTCAGCCCAGAAAGCAGGTAGAACAAGTTTTGTGGTGCCTTTCAGCTGCCAAGCGGGGTAGTGTAAAAACTACCAACAGAACTCGTTTCTGGCACCTTCCCCGGTGGAGTTGTGCATGGGGTGTGTTTGGAACATTCTGTCACCAGCCGAGTCCAAAATTCAGCCGTTCCCCATCTCTAGCCCAGGAAGCAGGTAGAACCGGTTTTGTGGTGCCTTTCAGCTGCCAACCGGGGTAGTGTAAAAACTACCAACAGAACTTGTTTCTGGCACCTTCCCCGGTGGAGTTGTGCATGGGGTGTGTTTGGAACATTTTTTCACCAGCCGAGTCCAAAGTAGAGCCGTTCCCCATCTCAGCCCAGGAAGCAGGTAGAACAAGTTTTGTGGTGCCTTTCAGCTGCCTACCGGGGTAGTGTAAAAACTACCAACAGAACTCGTTTCTGGCACCTTCCCCGGTGGAGTTGTGCATGGGGTGTGTTTGGAACATTTTGTCACCAGCCGAGTCCAAAACTCAGCCGTTCCCCATCTCAGCCCAGGAAGCAGATAGAACCGGTTTTGTGGTGCCTTTCAGCTGCCTACCGGGGTACTGTAAAAACTACCAACAGAACTCGTTTCTGGCACCTTCCTCGGTGGAGTTGTGCATGGGGTGTGTTTGGAACATTCTGTCACCAGCCGAGTCCAAAATTCAGCTGTTCCCCATTTCTAGCCCAGGAAGCAGGTAGAACCGGTTTTGTGGTGCCTTTCAGCTGCCAACCGGGGTAGTGTAAAAACTACCAACAGAACTCGTTTTTGGCACCTTCCTCGGTGGAGTTGTGCATGGGGTGTGTTTGGAACATTTTGTCACCAGCCGAGTCCAAAATTCAGCCGTTCCCCATCTCTAGCCCAGGAAGCAGGTAGAACCGGTTTTGTGGTGCCTTTCAGCTGCCAACCGGGGTAGTGTAAAAACTACCAACAGAACTTGTTTCTGGCACCTTCCCCGGTGGAGTTGTGCATGGGGTGTGTTTGGAACATTTTTTCACCAGCCGAGTCCAAAGTAGAGCCGTTCCCCATCTCAGCCCAGGAAGCAGGTAGAACAAGTTTTGTGGTGCCTTTCAGCTGCCTACCGGGGTAGTGTAAAAACTACCAACAGAACTCGTTTCTGGCACCTTCCCCGGTGGAGTTGTGCATGGGGTGTGTTTGGAACATTTTGTCACCAGCCGAGTCCAAAACTCAGCCGTTCCCCATCTCAGCCCAGGAAGCAGATAGAACCGGTTTTGTGGTGCCTTTCAGCTGCCTACCGGGGTACTGTAAAAACTACCAACAGAACTCGTTTCTGGCACCTTCCTCGGTGGAGTTGTGCATGGGGTGTGTTTGGAACATTCTGTCACCAGCCGAGTCCAAAATTCAGCTGTTCCCCATTTCTAGCCCAGGAAGCAGGTAGAACCGGTTTTGTGGTGCCTTTCAGCTGCCAACCGGGGTAGTGTAAAAACTACCAACAGAACTCGTTTCTGGCACCTTCCTCGGTGGAGTTGTGCATGGGGTGTGTTTGGAACATTTTGTCACCAGCCGAGTCCAAAATTCAGCCGTTCCCCATCTCAGCCCAGAAAGCAGGTATGAACAAGTTTTGTGGTGCCTTTCTCTTTCCTACCGGGGTAGTGTAAAAACTACCAACAGAACTCGTTTCTGGCACCTTCCCCGGTGGAGTTGTGCATGGGGTGTGTTTGGAACATTTTGTCACCAGCCGAGTCCAAAATTCAGCCGTTCCCCATCTCAGCCCAGAAAGCAGTTAGAACAAGTTTTGTGGTGCCTTTCAGCTGCCTACCGGGGTAGTGTAAAAACTACCAACAGAACTCGTTTCTGGCACCTTCCCCGGTGGAGTTGTGCATGGGGTGTGTTTGGAACATTCTGTCACCAGTAGAGTCCAAAACGCAGCCGTTCCCCATCTCAGCCCAGGAAGCAGATAGAACCGGTTTTGTGGTGCCTTTCAGCTGCCTACCGGGGTAGTGTAAAAACTACCAACAGAACTCGTTTCTGGCACCTTCCTCGGTGGAGTTGTGCATGGGGTGTTTGGAACATTCTGTCACCAGCAGAGTCCAAAATTCAGCTGTTCCCCATCTCTAGCCCAGGAAGCAGATAGAACCGGTTTTGTGGTGCCTTTCAGCTGCCTACCGGGGTAGTGTAAAAACTACCAACAGAACTCCTTTCTCGCACCTTACCCGGTGGAGTTGTGCATGGGCTGTGTTTGGAACATTCTGTCACCAGCCGAGTCCAAAATTCAGCTGTTCCCCATCTCTAGCCCAGGAAGCAGGTAGAACCGGTTTTGTGGTGCCTTTCAGCTGCCAACCGGGGTAGTGTAAAAACTACCAACAGAACTCGTTTCTGGCACCTTCCCCGGTGGAGTTGTGCATGGGGTGTGTTTGGAACATTTTGTCACCAGCCGAGTCCAAAACTCAGCCGTTCCCCATCTCAGCCCAGGAAGCAGATAGAACCGGTTTTGTGGTGCCTTTCAGCTGCCAACCGGGGTAGTGTAAAAACTACCAACAGAACTCGTTTCTGGCACCTTCCTCGGTGGAGTTGTGCATGGGGTGTGTTTGGAACATTCTGTCACCAGCAGAGTCCAAAATTCAGCCGTTCCCCATCTCAGCCCAGGAAGCAGATAGAACCGGTTTTGTGGTGCCTTTCAGCTGCCTACCGGGGTAGTGTAAAAACTACCAACAGAACTCGTTTCTGGCACCTTCCTCGGTGGAGTTGTGCATGGGGTGTGTTTGGAACATTCTGTCACCAGCCGAGTCCAAAATTCAGCCGTTCCCCATCTCTAGCCCAGGAAGCAGGTAGAACCGGTTTTGTGGTGCCTTTCAGCTGCCAACCGGGGTAGTGTAAAAACTACCAACAGAACTTGTTTCTGGCACCTTCCCCGGTGGAGTTGTGCATGGGGTGTGTTTGGAACATTTTGTCACCAGCAGAGTCCAAAACTCAGCGATTCCCCATCACAGCCCAGGAAGCAGATAGAACCAGTTTTGTGGTGCCTTTCAGCTGCCAACCGGGGTAGTGTAAAAACTACCAACAGAACTCGTTTCTGGCACCTTCCCCGGTGGAGTTGTGCATGGGGTGTGTTTGGAACATTTTGTCACCAGCCGAGTCCAAAACTCAGCGATTCCCCATCTCAGCCCAGAAAGCAGATAGAACCGGTTTTGTGGTGCCTTTCTCTTGCCTACCGGGGTAGTGTAAAAACTACCAACAGAACTCGTTTCTGGCACCTTTGCCGGTGGAGTTGTGCATGGGGTGTGTTTGGAACATTCTGTCACCAGCCAAGTCCAAAATTCAGCTGTTCCCCATCTCTAGCCCAGGAAGCAGGTAGAACCGGGTTTGTGGTGCCTTTCAGCTGCCAACCGGGGTAGTGTAAAAACTACCAACAGGACTTGTTTCTGGCACCTTCCCCGGTGGGGTTGTGCATGGGGTGTGTTTGGAACATTTTGTCACCAGCCGAGTCCAAAATTCAGCCGTTCCCCATCTCAGCCCAGAAAGCAGGTATGAACAAGTTTTGTGGTGCCTTTCAGCTGCCTACCGGGGTAGTGTAAAAACTACCAACAGAACTCGTTTCTGGCACCTTCCTCGGTGGAGTTGTGCATGGGGTGTGTTTGGAACATTCTGTCACCAGCCGAGTCCAAAATCCAGCTGTTCCCCATCTCTAGCCCAGGAAGCAGGTAGAACAAGTTTTGTGGTGCCTTTCAGCTGCCAACCGGGGTAGTGTAAAAACTACCAACAGAACTCGTTTCTGGCACCTTCCTCGGTGGAGTTGTGCATGGGGTGTGTTTGGAACATTTTGTCACCAGCCGAGTCCAAAATTCAGCCGTTCCCCATCTCAGCCCAGGAAGCAGATAGAACCGGTTTTGTGGTGCCTTTCAGCTGCCTACCGGGGTAGTGTAAAAACTACCAACAGAACTCGTTTCTGGCACCTTCCCCGGTGGAGGTGTGCATGGGGTGTGTTTGGAACATTCTGTCACCAGCCGAGTCCAAAATTCAGCTGTTCCCCATTTCTAGCCCAGGAAGCAGGTAGAACCGGTTTTGTGGTGCCTTTCAGCTGCCAACCGGGGTAGTGTAAAAACTACCAACAGAACTCGTTTTTGGCACCTTCCTCGGTGGAGTTGTGCATGGGGTGTGTTTGGAACATTCTGTCACCAGCAGAGTCCAAAATTCAGCCGTTCCCCATCTCAGCCCAGGAAGCAGATAGAACCGGTTTTGTGGTGCCTTTCAGCTGCCTACCGGGGTAGTGTAAAAACTACCAACAGAACTCGTTTCTGGCACCTTCCTCGGTGGAGTTGTGCATGGGGTGTGTTTGGAACATTCTGTCACCAGCCGAGTCCAAAATTCAGCCGTTCCCCATCTCTAGCCCAGGAAGCAGGTAGAACCGGTTTTGTGGTGCCTTTCAGCTGCCAACCGGGGTAGTGTAAAAACTACCAACAGAACTTGTTTCTGGCACCTTCCCCGGTGGAGTTGTGCATGGGGTGTGTTTGGAACATTCTGTCACCAGCAGAGTCCAAAATTCAGCCGTTCCCCATCTCAGCCCAGGAAGCAGATAGAACCAGTTTTGTGGTGCCTTTCAGCTGCCAACCGGGGTAGTGTAAAAACTACCAACAGAACTCGTTTCTGGCACCTTCCCCGGTGGAGTTGTGCATGGGGTGTGTTTGGAACATTTTGTCACCAGCCGAGTCCAAAACTCAGCGATTCCCCATCTCAGCCCAGAAAGCAGATAGAACCGGTTTTGTGGTGCCTTTCTCTTGCCTACCGGGGTAGTGTAAAAACTACCAACAGAACTCGTTTCTGGCACCTTTGCCGGTGGAGTTGTGCATGGGGTGTGTTTGGAACATTCTGTCACCAGCCAAGTCCAAAATTCAGCTGTTCCCCATCTCTAGCCCAGGAAGCAGGTAGAACCGGGTTTGTGGTGCCTTTCAGCTGCCAACCGGGGTAGTGTAAAAACTACCAACAGGACTTGTTTCTGGCACCTTCCCCGGTGGGGTTGTGCATGGGGTGTGTTTGGAACATTTTGTCACCAGCCGAGTCCAAAATTCAGCCGTTCCCCATCTCAGCCCAGAAAGCAGGTATGAACAAGTTTTGTGGTGCCTTTCAGCTGCCTACCGGGGTAGTGTAAAAACTACCAACAGAACTCGTTTCTGGCACCTTCCTCGGTGGAGTTGTGCATGGGGTGTGTTTGGAACATTCTGTCACCAGCCGAGTCCAAAATTCAGCTGTTCCCCATCTCTAGCCCAGGAAGCAGGTAGAACCGGTTTTGTGGTGCCTTTCAGCTGCCTACCGGGGTAGTGTAAAAACTACCAACAGAACTTGTTTCTGGCACCTTCCCCGGTGGAGTTGTGCATGGGGTGTGTTTGGAACATTCTGTCTCCAGCCGAGTCCAAAATTCAGCCGTTCCCCATCTCAGCCTAGGAAGCAGATAGAACCGGTTTTGTGGTGCCTTTCAGCTGCCTACCGGGGTAGTGTAAAAACTACCAACAGAACTCGTTTCTGGCACCTTCCCCGGTGGAGTTGTGCATGGGGTGTGTTTGGAACATTTTGTCACCAGCCGAATCCAAAGTAGAGCCGTTCCCCATCTCAGCCCAGAAAGCAGGTAGAACAAGTTTTGTGGTGCCTTTCAGCTGCCTACCGGGGTAGTGTAAAAACTACCAACAGAACTCGTTTCTGGCACCTTCCTCGGTGGAGTTGTGCATGGGGTGTGTTGGGAACATTCTGTCACCAGCCGAGTCCAAAATTCAGCTGTTCCCCATTTCTAGCCCAGGAAGCAGGTAGAACCGGTTTTGTGGTGCCTTTCAGCTGCCTACCGGGGTAGTGTAAAAACTACCAACAGAACTCGTTTTTGGCACCTTCCTCGGTGGAGTTGTGCATGGGGTGTGTTTGGAACATTCTGTCACCAGCAGAGTCCAAAATTCAGCCGTTCCCCATCTCAGCCCAGGAAGCAGATAGAACCGGTTTTGTGGTGCCTTTCAGCTGCCTACCGGGGTAGTGTAAAAACTACCAAAAGAACTCATTTCTGGCACCTTCCCCGGTGGAGTTGTGCATGGCGTGTGTTTGGAACATTTTGTCACCAGCCGAGTCCAAAATTCAGCCGTTCCCCATCTCAGCCCAGAAAGCAGGTATGAACAAGTTTTGTGGTGCCTTTCTCTTGCCTACCGGGGTAGTGTAAAAACTACCAACAGAACTCGTTTCTGGCACCTTCCCCGGTGGAGGTGTGCATGGGGTGTGTTTGGAACATTCTGTCACCAGCCGAGTCCAAAATTCAGCTGTTCCCCATCTCTAGCCCAGGAAGCAGGTAGAACCGGTTTTGTGGTGCCTTTCAGCTGCCAACCGGGGTAGTGTAAAAACTACCAACAGAACTCGTTTCTGGCACCTTCCCCGGTGGAGTTGTGCATGGGGTGTGTTTGGAACATTTTGTCAACAGCCGAGTCCAAAACTCAGCCGTTCCCCATCTCAGCCCAGAAAGCAGGTATGAACAAGTTTTGTGGTGCCTTTCAGCTGCCTACCGGGGTAGTGTAAAAACTACCAACAGAACTCGTTTCTGGCACCTTCCTCGGTGGAGTTGTGCATGGGGTGTGTTTGGAACATTCTGTCACCAGCCGAGTCCAAAATTCAGCTGTTCCCCATCTCTAGCCCAGGAAGCAGGTAGAACCAGTTTTGTGGTGCCTTTCAGCTGCCAACCGGGGTAGTGTAAAAACTACCAACAGAACTTGTTTCTGGCACCTTCCCCGGTGGAGTTGTGCATGGGGTGTGTTTGGAACATTCTGTCACCAGCAGAGTCCAAAATTCAGCCGTTCCCCATCTCAGCCCAGAAAGCAGGTAGAACCGGTTTTGTGGTGCCTTTCAGCTGCCTACCGGGGTAGTGTAAAAACTACCAACAGAACTCGTTTCTGGCACCTTCCCCGGTGGAGTTGTGCATGGGGTGTGTTTGGAACATTTTGTCACCAGCCGAGTCCAAAACTCAGCCGTTCCCCATCTCAGCCCAGAAAGCAGATAGAACCGGTTTTGTGGTGCCTTTCAGCTGCCTACCGGGGTAGTGTAAAAACTACCAACAGAACTCGTTTCTGGCACCTTCCTCGGTGGAGTTGTGCATGGGGTGTGTTTGGAACATTCTGTCACCAGCCGAGTCCAAAATTCAGCTGTTCCCCATCTCTAGCCCAGGAAGCAGGTAGAACCGGTTTTGTGGTGCCTTTCAGCTGCCAACAGGGGTAGTGTAAAAACTACCAACAGAACTCGTTTTTGGCACCTTCCTCGGTGGAGTTGTGCATGGGGTGTGTTTGGAACATTCTGTCACCAGCAGAGTCCAAAATTCAGCCGTTCCCCATCTCAGCCCAGGAAGCAGATAGAACCGGTTTTGTGGTGCCTTTCAGCTGCCTACCGGGGTAGTGTAAAAACTACCAAAAGAACTCATTTCTGGCACCTTCCCCGGTGGAGTTGTGCATGGGGTTTGTTTGGAACATTCTGTCACCAGCCGAGTCCAAAATTCAGCTGTTCCCCATCTCAGCCCAGAAAGTAGGTAGAACAAGTTTTGTGGTGCCTTTCAGCTGCCAACCGGGGTAGTGTAAAAACTACCAACAGAACTTGTTTCTGGCACCTTCCCCGGTGGAGTTGTGCATGGGGTGTGTTTGGAACATTCTGTCACCAGCCGAGTCCAAAATTCAGCTGTTCCCCATCTCTAGCCCAGGAAGCAGGTAGAACCGGTTTTGTGGTGCCTTTCAGCTGCCAACCGGGGTAGTGTAAAAACTACCAACAGAACTCGTTTCTGGCACCTTCCCCGGTGGAGTTGTGCATGGGGTGTGTTTGGAACATTTTGTCACCAGCCGAGTCCAAAACTCAGCCGTTCCCCATCTCAGCCCAGAAAGCAGGTATGAACAAGTTTTGTGGTGCCTTTCAGCTGCCTACCGGGGTAGTGTAAAAACTACCAACAGAACTCGTTTCTGGCACCTTCCTCGGTGGAGTTGTGCATGGGGTGTGTTTGGAACATTCTGTCACCAGCCGAGTCCAAAATTCAGCTGTTCCCCATCTCTAGCCCAGGAAGCAGGTAGAACCGGTTTTGTGGTGCCTTTCAGCTGCCAACCGGGGTAGTGTAAAAACTACCAACAGAACTCATTTCTGGCACCTTCCCCGGTGGAGTTGTGCATGGGGTGTGTTTGGAACATTCTGTCACCAGCAGAGTCCAAAATTCAGCCGTTCCCCATCTCAGCCCAGGAAGCAGATAGAACCGGTTTTGTGGTGCCTTTCTCTTGCCTACCGGGGTAGTGTAAAAACTACCAAAAGAACTCATTTCTGGCACCTTCCCCGGTGGAGTTGTGCATGGGGTGTGTTTGGAACATTCTGTCACCAGCAGAGTCCAAAATTCAGCTGTTCCCCATCTCTAGCCCAGGAAGCAGATAGAACCGGTTTTGTGGTGCCTTTCAGCTGCCTACCGGGGTAGTGTAAAAACTACCAAAAGAACGCATTTCTGGCACCTTCCCCGGTGGAGTTGTGCAAGGGGTGTGTTTGGAACATTCTGTCACCAGCAGAGTCCAAAATTCAGCCGTTCCCCATCTCAGCCCAGAAAGCAGGTAGAACCGGTTTTGTGGTGCCTTTCAGCTGCCTACCGGGGTAGTGTAAAAACTACCAACAGAACTCGTTTCTGGCACCTTCCCCGGTGGAGTTGTGCATGGGGTGTGTTTGGAACATTTTGTCACCAGCCGAGTCCAAAACTCAGCCGTTCCCCATCTCAGCCCAGAAAGCAGATAGAACCGGTTTTGTGGTGCCTTTCAGCTGCCTACCGGGGTAGTGTAAAAACTACCAACAGAACTCGTTTCTGGCACCTTTGCCGGTGGAGTTGTGCATGGGGTGTGTTTGGAACATTTTGTCACCAGCCGAGTCCAAAATTCAGCGATTCCCCATCTCAAGCTCAGAAAGCAGGTAGAACAAGTTTTGTGGTGCCTTTCAGCTGCCTACCGGGGTAGTGTAAAAACTACCAACAGAACTCGTTTCTGGCACCTTCCCCGGTGGAGTTGTGCATGGGGTGTGTTTGGAACATTCTGTCACCAGCCGAGTCCAAAATTCAGCTGTTCCCCATCTCTAGCCCAGGAAGCAGGTAGAACCGGTTTTGTGGTGCCTTTCAGCTGCCAACCGGGGTAGTGTAAAAACTACCAACAGAACTTGTTTCTGGCACCTTCCCCGGTGGAGTTGTGCATGGGGTGTGTTTGGAACATTTTGTCACCAGCCGAGTCCAAAATTCAGCCGTTCCCCATCTCAGCCCAGAAAGCAGGTATGAACAAGTTTTGTGGTGCCTTTCAGCTGCCTACCGGGGTAGTGTAAAAACTACCAACAGAACTCGTTTCTGGCACCTTCCTCGGTGGAGGTGTGCATGGGGTGTGTTTGGAACATTCTGTCACCAGCCGAGTCCAAAATTCAGCTGTTCCCCATCTCTAGCCCAGGAAGCAGGTAGAACCGGTTTTGTGGTGCCTTTCAGCTGCCAACCGGGGTAGTGTAAAAACTACCAACAGAACTTGTTTCTGGCACCTTCCCCGGAGGAGTTGTGCATGGGGTGTGTTTGGAACATTCTGTCACCAGCCGAGTCCAAAACTCAGCCGTTCCCCATCTCAGCCCAGGAAGCAGATAGAACCGGTTTTGTGGTGCCTTTCAGCTGCCTACCGGGGTAGTGTAAAAACTACCAACAGAACTCGTTTCTGGCACCTTCCCCGGTGGAGTTGTGCATGGGGTGTGTTTGGAACATTTTGTCAACAGCCGAGTCCAAAGTAGAGCCGTTCCCCATCTCAGCCCAGAAAGCAGGTAGAACAAGTTTTGTGGTGCCTTTCAGCTGCCTACCGGGGTACTGTAAAAACTACCAACAGAACTCGTTTCTGGCACCTTCCCCGGTGGAGTTGTGCATGGGGTGTGTTTGGAACATTTTGTCACCAGCCGAGTCCAAAACTCAGCCGTTCCCCATCTCAGCCCAGAAAGCAGGTATGAACAATTTTTGTGGTGCCTTTCAGCTGCCTACCGGGGTAGTGTAAAAACTACCAAGAGAACTCGTTTCTGGCACCTTCCTCGGTGGTGTTGTGCATGGGGTGTGTTTGGAACATTCTGTCACCAGCCGAGTCCAAAATTCAGCTGTTCCCCATCTCTAGCCCAGGAAGCAGGTAGAACCGGTTTTGTGGTGCCTTTCAGCTGCCTACCGGGGTAGTGTAAAAACTACCAACAGAACTCGTTTCTGGCACCTTCCCCGGTGGAGGTGTGCATGGGGTGTGTTTGGAACATTTTGTCACCAGCCGAGTCCAAAACTCAGCCG